>NC_136756.1:3756229-3786229 GCF_936440315.1 Barbus barbus
ATTACACAGATGAAATAATATAGATGAAGCATGTAAAGAAGCAGCTTGGTAATTAGACATTGTGAAATGTCTCACATATGCTTTTATTTTTGTGATTTTTTTTATTTTTTATTTTTTTTATTATTATTAAAAAGTGTTTTGGGTTCGCTACAGTCTCCTTGGCCTACGACAGAAAATAATACAGACTCGTTCCTCATTTTGTAAAAATGATCCCAAGTTGTGTGTTCAGAAATAAACTTACAGTAAAAATGGCAAAATGTTCAAAGACACCGTTTTGAAAGTACAGCCACAAGACTTTCAAAACACAATTAGATGACATAATCTAACTCCTGATGAGCATTAAAGCTGGTAACTTTCTCATGATTTACACAAGGTTACCAGAAAGCTACTGTTTACTGAAAATGCATGATAGAAGTGCATATGTTTGTCAATATAGAAAAGTAGTCATATGTGCCAGTGTGCAGATCCAGTCCTGTGACAACATCCCTGTGCCCCTCGCAGAGTGCTTGGGTTTGTTGTAGTGCTTATTATAGGCCTTTCGTGTCTGTTTTGCATCCTAATATTTCATATTCCATTGAATACATGTAGTGGATGTATGTTGTGTTTGCGTGCACCGGTACAGGTGTGGTTCACCCATGTGTTGAGCTGGTATCTCAGACAGCATCAGTTCATCATTCTGCTCATTGGTTTCAATGTGGAACATAATGGGTTTTTTGAAGGCCGTATTTTGAAAAGTAGTCAGTTAAAATAAAACAAGCTGATAAGAGTTTGGGTGCTATGCAGTAAAATAGATTTCATCTGCTGGTATGATAATCTCATGCTGGTCATCACATAGGCCTTCACATGTTGTGTTTTTTTGTTTTTGTCAGATTTGTCTCCAGCAGCGCTGCAGTGCTCCTGTGGATCTGTAGAGCAGCCTCAGAAGAAGAAAACCCCGCCCCCTTCCAGGCCATGCCCCGCCCAGCCCACACAGAGGCCACGCCCCACACCCTCAGTCACGCCCAGAGCACAGAAACCCCACGGTATTAAACACGTCTTACTGTCCATTCATACCAACAGTCTTCTGAAAAAACAATGATTTTTTTATTGCGCTAATGCTCCTGTTTTTGGGTTTCCAACACATGCATGTGTGTGTTTGTGATGTTGTGAACTTGGATATTTTGTGGTTTGCATATGGTGCATAAGAGACAGAGGAAGGAAGTGCACGCAGCTCAGACTATCTGCTTCCTGAATTCAGCTTATAAATTGCATCATTGAAGTTATATTTCATTCAGTCCTAATGCAACTCATTCAATATACTCTTTACAAATTCATACTGATTTGAGGCAGTTTGTCCGCTCATGCACATACACACTTCATCTTCTCGACTCAGTTGTGTGTGTGTGTGTGTGTGTGTGTTTGTTTGTATCTCGCCGTGTAACCGCAGCACTTTTCGCACGCTCATCTCTGCTTCCTGTTCTCGGTTCAGGAAGCCGGCAGTTTCTCGGACAGCTAAAGTCTCCCCATCTTTCTTGTAATCTTAGCTGGTTTTCTTTGCATGCGCGGTTGGATCGGGAGGATGAGTATCCGAGGAGAGTCTCTGGGCTGCGAGCGGAGGATGAGGAACGGGTCTGTTGTGATGGAGATAGAGCTGATCTGAGCGTCTTCTCTCTCTCTCTCTCTCTGTGTGTCTGTCAGTGCCCCCTAAGCCTGTGCGCCTGCTCGGTCTCGTCCCTCCAGCGCCCTGCCGGCCCCTGCCCAGTCCCCCTCCGAGAGCCAGAGTCCCGTCTACAGGGCCTGTCCACAGCTCCAGGTAAGATTTGAGCTTCGTCTGTGTGTCAGAACCTCTATCTGTACACACTGTGTGAGCAGAGACTCGGATTCAAGATGTAACATTATGAAAATTTCTTATCACAATTATAGTGACCAAAATGATCACCACGGCTATCAGTATTATCGTGGTAAAATGTGCTGGAAATGTTAAAAAAAATAATCACACATTATTCACCAAGTTTTATATTTAAAATCAACAAACAACAAATAAAATTACTTTTTGTTTGTGTAAACACTAAAACAATAAAATTACCAACGATGTCCGGATTTTAAATGACAACATGACTGACAACAGTTTATCTAATAACATGTACGGAATGTTCAAATAAAATGTTTCATAAAACGGTAAACCTCACATTTCAGCCTTTAAATGAAAAGGGTTAAGTCAAAATGATATTTGATTAATAAATGACTATATGCATTTTATCTGCTCCATAAATAATTCTAGATACCTTATCTGAATCGTTTAGAATCCACATAAGCTTGTTTTTCATCAGCCGGTTAAAATCTACAGCAGGGCTTGCAAATCCAGTCTGTATTTAGTCCAAACAGAAACCACACAAAGGCTGAATGTGAGTCTCTGACAGCAGGTGGCGCTGATGGAGCAGCAGAATTACAGCTGTTTACCTAAAAGAACACTACTTTATTACGTATTACATAAAGCGAAGGTGAAAACAAAATGCCATTGAATCTTTTCTGAAGACAGTCAGAACCTTCAGAGGTACATTCATATAATTAACTCATTCATATAATCATTTTTATAACTCCCTAGAACTCTTTAAAAACTGAAGAAAGCCAGAATATCATAGAGGCTTCAGACTCGGCGTCTAGCACAACACGAGCATTTAAATAAAAATGTTTTATGTTTGTTTGTTTGAAAAATACTTCTAAAAGCTTGAATTAGTGTTAATTTTAACATTCACTAATACACTATTGACATCAAAAGTTGTATCTTTTAATGTTAGTTTAAGGTGTCCTTGTTACATGTACTTACTGTTATAATAACAATAAATTATGCCTATTTACATGCAAGTAACCCTAAACCAAACCCTAACCATATAGTATGTACATGTAGTTAATTAATATTACTCCTTACTTAAATGCATAATTACACTGTAACAAGGACACCTTAAAATAAAGTGTAAAATAAATAAATAAAATGTTGTATGTTTGTTTGGTGGCACTTTACAGTAAGTTTTTATTTGTTACTAGTACTTAACCATGTAAGTTAACATTAAAAATAACAATGAAAAATGCTTCTAAAAGCATTTATAATTTCAACAGTAAATTTGTATTTACTAATACACACAGTTGTATCTTTTGATGATATTTTAATGAACCCAAGCCAGCATGAACTAAAATAGAACATTTGTGAGTCGTTGTTAGTTGACGTTAGTTAATGCATTAAGTAATGTTAACTAATGGGACATTCATTGTTCTTTATCTGTAAGATCCTGGGTTTCTATCATGGTCCAGTTGCGTAAACACAGCCACTTTAAGACGGTGTCTTAAGAATTAGTTGGACTAACTTTGAGTTTTAAACTTGAACTCTAAAAGGTTATGACTAATGGCTAACTAAAGCTTATGCAATTGGTATTAGGATGCATTTTCGTTGATCTGTTCACAAGGATGATGTTAAATACAGGTGTAAATGGGTCTAAAACGTTTTGAGCTTGTCCATTTTTGACCACTTTTAACCTTTTCCAGAGGTATTAAAAATGCATTGTTTTTTGTAGTCTTGGTGCTTCTGTGGCTGTTTGAACACATTCGACCGCATAAGATGCCGCTTGCCACCCACTAACCTCATACGCGAGTATTATGGGATGTGTTTTAAGAGAGCACACCAAAACAATTGACTCCAAATTCACTGTGTTGTGCCAAAAACACAGATTATCACTGACTGTCAATGAAATTTTATTAGTATCCTTTCCATTTGCTTGCTTTCCCACTCACTCACAATCAGCAAAATGGCTTTGTTCACTCTTTGTATTCGTTCTCCTCTCTCACGATGAGTGTGATGAAACAGGAGGGAAGCGTCTCAACAAAACCAGATGCATTTACAATGCATGTTAGTGTTAGCTGTGAACTGCTCGACTGTCGCTGAAAACACATCTCCACCAGTTTCACAAACGAGGCTTAAGGCTAGTCCCAGACTGAAATGCATGCTTTAGCAATCTCGACTAATAATAACTTGCTCTGACATATTTTAAATGATGTCAGTACCATTGTTTTGTCTCAAGATGCACTCCAGTAATGTTTATTTCTAAGGCATTTTTGCTTAGATGTCCTAATTTAACTAATGCCTACACTCTTCAAAATAAAGGTGCTTCATCAGGATGCCATAGAAGAACCTTTTTGTCTAAATGGTTCCATAAAGAAGCTTTAACATCTTTTAACCTTTCTGTTTCACAAATGCTTCATTGTGGTGAAAGAAGGTTCTTCAGATTATAAAACGCTAAGAAAGAGATGGTTCTTTGACTGAATGGTTCTTTGTGGAACCAAAAATGGTTCTTCTATGGCATCGCTGTGAAGAACCTTTTAATAAGCACCTTTATTTTTAGGAGTGTAGCCCTGTCTTAAATTAAGCTCTATCTGTGAAACCAGGCTCCAGGTGTAAACAGGGCCTAAGCCACTTATTTCACACCTTTGACAAGATGCCAAACTGCTTTTACATTTTTAGACCATTATTGTGTCTTTATCTTGTAAGGTTTCCGATTCTGGGCCTCCAGCGGAGGAGCGACCTCCATTGGGGAGCCAACATGGATTCTCCAGCTTTTCGAGAGCCAGACACCAGTGATCATCCTCAGCTCAGCGAGACACCAGTGGCAGATGATGCACTTTCATTCAAAGCATGTGAAATCTCTGAGCTTTTGAGATTGTCCAGCTTAAACTCCTTCCAGACGGACTCTGCCAATGACTCTGAGATTACAGAGGAACTTCAGAAAGAGCGTCAGAAACACTGCAGCAGCGGTTTGGAGGGCAATCGCAGCGACTCAGACGGCGAGCGTCACGAGGGGAGCAGCAAACACGCAGACGGCGAGGAGGAAAGGTCACAGGGTCACGAGGGGACGGAGGCCAGCGGAAAGATCCCCAACCGGGACAGCGGCATCGACAGTCCGTCCTGCGGAACGGAGGCAGAGGGCTTCCCCAGCGAGGACCGCATCGAAGAGGAGGACCGGAGCGCCAGCCTGGCCACAGAGACCCCCGGCGGAGACAAGCGGGACTCCACGCAGGACGAGGACAGTGATCTGGACGAGGGGAGCGGCGAGGACCCCGAAAGCCTGGAGGTCAAGGTGAGAGCGCACACCTGTGTTTGGGAGAGGTGACTAAAGCGTGCACATCCACTCACTTTGAGTTTGACGTTAGCACCACAGGCGAAGCTTGACGTCTGAGCTCGGGGGGGCCAAACCAAGCCAGTAAACTTGCTCAGTCAAACCTTTAAATACATTTAGTATTTCTGTAGTAAACGTACAGATTCACATTCCGTGTACCATTTAAGCAGTTTTACTATAATTGCACAGAGCAGCAGCAGCAGGTGCGTGAGGTTGCCATGGCAATCAGATACAGTGCACCTGAATTACTGGTAAAAGCTGTGCTGTCTATTTTGCTGCGCTAGCAATAAACACGTCGAATAGAATACATTATAAACATGTTTGTCAACACAATCGCAAAGTAGACTGCTTTAAAACAGATTTCGCCATTTATATTCTGAAATCTATATCTAGGTTCTGTTCTGTGTGCATTAAATTACATTTGGATGTAAATAGTCCTTTTCCTGACTAGGGATGCAACGATACCATTTTTTCAGAACCGATCCGATCCGATCCTGAAAATCCTGAGTATCTGCCGATACCGATCCAATCCGATATCAGTGCAGTTTTTTTTAAATCGATGTAGAATTTCTATACTTCTGTGTGTGTTACTCTTTTGTGTGTTAAACACAATCTACTACATATAGATAACTTCATTTTAATGAAAAATAACAAATGAAAAAATATGTAATCATAATCTATGACAAAAATACTATTATAAACTTGGTTTATAATACAGCAAAAGATACTCTAGAAAAATCATGGGTGCACAATAATTTTATAAAACCTAGTGAAACATTTTTATTTCCAAATAAAAGTGAATAATTGTAGGATTAATCTGGTGAAATTATACACATTGCTCTTTGTATTGTTGTAAAATACATTCATGAAAAAACAAGCAAATACATTTATATATAACCTACTATAAAATTAAAAGACATTTCTTTTAAATCTATAGCACAGTAATGAAGGCAGCAACATATGATAGATAGGACAGAACAAGAAAGCAAAAAGTATTATAATAAGTAAGACTCCAATATAGAGCAGCAGAAAGTGCTTATGTGCATCCCGTGCGCAGAATGATGCTCTTGAAACGACACGGAGTCACAGCGCAGCCCTCTGAGTCCACATAGAAACATTCAAAGTACAAAGAGATATTGATGCGTAGTGTATTAAATCTGTGCGTACGTTTATCAAGCGTTTTCTTTTAACAGTTTTAAACCTCAGTAACTGTGCGCTCTTGAAGAGAGTTTGACTGTAGTAACCGAACGCGACGCAGTTTGATTGCTGAATGGAGGATCGGAGAGGAGAGTTTACCTGAACTTGAATTTAAAGACTTAAATATTCATCTGTACCTCAGATTAAACTATGGAACAGCTTCAGATCACTTGAAATATAGTGCACGGAAACTTTATGGCGCTTTCTAATGTTTTTGTGCTTTCATGGGGCTCAACAATAACACAGAATAGTATGCGCACATTATCGGATTTGGATCGGTCTCATCTGACCGATACCCGATCCGCAGAAAATGACCGTATCGGAGCCGATACCGATACTTGAGTATCGGATCGATGCATCCCTATACATGACATGAATGTAAAACACTGAGCTGCTGCAATCTTGTGGATCACCTTTGTGAGATTGTCTGGATTTATCAAGCATCGGCATCTTCATCTGACTTTTTGGTCAGGTCCAGATTCCTCTGCAGTTGTAAAAAACTCTAAATATCCATTCTCGCCATGCAACGGGCAAGTAGTAAATAACATAGGCTGTTATCCACCGAAATGCAAATTCGTCACGCAACAACTTCTTGCAAATAAGATTGGGGAAGCTATTAGTAAGTATCATTTTTTTGCAAAATAACTACATTATGTGCATATTTACTTTTGAGTTGAACACATTATTAATTATATGTCTTTCAGTGGTTAGGGGAGGCCAGGCCTATGGTTAGCATGTCGATTCTAGGTGTAAAATAAGTGGTGCACATAAACCTACTGGGTTAAAGTGAAGCTTAGAGCTCTTCACAGTGGCTAGGATCTGTTTCTCTGTTTCTCAGTACCTGGGTCACTCTTTCAGTGTGCACAACGGCTGAACTGTGGATCGTTTATCATTGCTTTGGCACAAAATACATTCAGTGACATCTTTCAAATCACATGCATTCATTTCTCTCTCAGAAACACCAAAATCACCAAAACTCAGTGGACCTACAGGCCGATTATTTTTTATTAGTAGTATTTATTTATTTAACCTTTATTTAACCAGGAAAGTCTCTCTGAGATTAAAAATCTCTTTCACAGGAGTGTCCTGGCTAAAATGGACAGCAATACAATCAGTTTCATCACAAATGTACAAAAAAAAAAAAAAAAAAACTAAGAATACTTAAAACAATTACATATCATTGAGTAGCCTAATCTTTCATCTGTGCCTTTACATACTTAAACTATTGAAAGCCTAAACATAACACAAAACTGAATAAGACAGCATTTCTACAGCAATGCCATATTGAAATATATTCCATATGTAAACACTAGTAATAGAAATACTATCAAGACCTTTCGATGTAGCTGAACCCCTGCACAGCTGTTAGTCTTGTAATTTCATCCCCATCTATACAAAAGGGTAAAGTAGGAATAATGTTGGACTGTCATGTAAACATGGAGTGTGTAACATTTACTGCAGTGAATTCTGAACACTTGATTCAAAGAAACACTGTATGCTGCTTCCTGTCGCGGTGTGTTTGTTGGGTGAAAACCTCTGCTAGTGTTATGAAGAACGAAGAGTTTTGGTAGTTTTAGTGCATTTTCAGTGTGAAATTAACTGCGATGTGAAATGAGAACTGCGTGAAGAGTTTTGAAAAAGTGGCCCAAGTATTGAGAAATCTGTCCTAATCAAAATCAAAAGCCATAATCAAAAGCCATCTTCTTTGATAATGTTTTCCTCTTAAATTGTTGCAATGCGTTCTGGGTTTGCCTTCGCTGAGAAGTGGACTTGCAGATTTGATGCCTGCAGTGCTGTCTAGCTAGGTTCCTCTGAAGCACGGTTGAAGATGTCTCATGCTCTCATGCATCAGTATGTGTCACAGACCGGAGGAAGTGAACATTTTAAGTAGCATGCACTGCATTTGTGTTGTGTGGGGGTTGCACTCTGTGAACATGTTTTGCCACGGTGTGTGTGCTCTAGTCGTTGTGTTGGTTTCATTGACCAGAGACGATGGAAACCTCTGCTTATTCAGTTCATGTGTGTGTCTATTCATATAAGCACGTCTGACATCGACACACACACCACACTCATTTATTTGTATTTTTCCTGTAAAAACTAGAATGTATCAGTTCTTTGAACATTTATATAATATAGGAATAACAGTAGGTGCATTCTAGGTCTTAACTGTGTATCTTCTATTTGAACCTTGAAACTCTATTAGGGGAGTAAATGTGTAAATGACATGGTGTTATTTTTTGTGGTTTTCAGTAAAGATAAAGCCTTGTAAATGTTTAATGTTTAGTTATGTTGAAGATTTAGAAGAGTTTCTGTCGTTTTTGAGTTTCTGGGTACCATTCTGTGGATTTGTGCTGTGAAACGAGTCTCAGTTTACTAGCTCCTCTCATATGCTAAATATATGATGAAGAAGATGAAATGCAGTTGTCTTTAACACGCTCTCTAACGCAAGTCTATTATTTGTTTAAGCCTCCTGTTGAGCCACATTCAGATTTTTAACTTACTGAACTTTATTTCTGCTTGAAATTGTAACTTTTTCTCATTTAGGATCATGAATGTGAATGCAAAGTTTTGACACACAGATGTGTTTTGGAAAGGCTGTACAAAAGTTCTTATGAATTAGGTTTCAGTGTATCTGCGCATATGTTTCGTACGTTGTTTAAATGTGAATTGTTCAAATGTGTAGAAACCACATAAGCTTGTTTTTCATCAACCGGCCAATTTACAGCAGGGCATGCAAATCTGGTCTGTGTTTTTAGCCAGACTGTACACAGACTGAATTATTGTCAAACCGGTACTCATTACATCCCTAAAATTATGCATAAATATATGCAACTAACCCTAACCATATAGTAAGTACATGCAGTTATTTAATATTACTCAGTACTTAAATGTATAATTACACTGTAACAAGAACACTTAAAGTAAACTGTAACCATGTCAATTTCTTATGCATTGCATAGAAACCAATGGGGGTCCTTCCTTAAATTCTTATATTTCCATTTCCATTTAGTCATTAAGCAGATACTTTTATCCAAAGCGACTTACAAATGAGGAGAATAGAAGCAATCAAAACCAACAAAAGAGCAACAGTATGTAAGTGCTCTAACAAGTCTCGGTTAGCCTAACGCAGTACAGTAGGTTGTTTTTTTTGTTTTTAAGAGAACGAACATTTGTCCCTTAAGTTCTCCTTAACTTGCTGAAGTTGACTGATGTCTGTGAGCGTGCAGCTTCTCATCAGCTGAGGGTGCGGCTCTGATTATCACCTGCACTCGCTCCACAGGTTCCCCTGCTTCAGGATCCACACACACACACACACACACATCATGCATATATATGCATATCGCTTCAGCTCTAGGCCCGTATTCACAAAACATTTTATCTTACCACTAGTGCTCCTGAATAGCAGTAAACGTTTTTAGCTAAGAGTTTTCTCTTAAAACCTATTCACAAAGCTGCTGAGACACACTTTTACTAAGGAATAGAGAGACGTCTTTAGCTCAGAGTAAATAAAGGCGGGGTTTACCTCGTTGCTATGGATGATGTCAGCATGCTTATGTAAGGCTCCACGCAGCCGGCCCAAAGAAGGTTTCCGGTGGTGGATGAAGGTTTCCTGCGTGCTCGGTCTTTCCAAATGTGCAAAGTTCTTCAATTTAAATTAAACTTTAATCTGACTCCATTTTATCATTTAATCTGACTCCATTTCTTTATGACCTCGTATTTAACTTGAAATACAAATTGATTGCTTGTCCATTTCTAATTTATTATTCTGATATTTGATTATTCTAGTTAACTCTTAACTTTATATTTACTCGTTCATTCGGTTGCTCATGTCTTTAACAAGGATGCAACGTAATCTACTAGAGTCAATAATTACAGAGTAAAACAGAATAAGGTCAAATGTAACAATTTATTATCAGTCAGGTAAATACTGTATGTATTATTTCAATTCCACAGCAATTCAAAGAGATCAAATCATATCAATACAAAACATCGAATTCTCAAAGATAAATCTATGAGTAAAGAATGCATACCTGACTTTATAGAAATACATAGTGTAAGGTATTACACTACGGGCTTCTGACTACAGAATCGCCCCGATCCTTTTGCCACATTCTCTTTAAGTACCTCAGACCAGAATAAACATTCCCCAAACTCGAGCCAGGAACTAACAATTGTAATTTGTAATTTAATCAAGTCGAGTTGGCACCTTTTGGGACAGAAGGTAATTTGCATGAAAACCATTAGGTGCGGTCCACCCTCTACAGTATGCAAAATGTCTCTGAACTCTTAGGATTTGTATTATCTTTTAGTTTACTTCTTATAAGAATGAGACCATTGTACCAGTCGCTCTGAGACAATTCAAATGATACCAAACATGACTGTAAATAACACTTGCATTAATGCAGAACATTAAATTTCTGCTATTGGCCATTCTGAGTGAGTTGAGTGAGTGAAGGATGGGTGATGGGAAGGAAGGGATGAAAAGGAGTTTATGCATATGCGAGGGAGGCATTTTCCCGCATTTTCTCTCAGTGGGATGTGGAGACAGATGTCTGTATGTTAATGCACTGTGTGTGTGTTATCCATCTCGGGAGTCCAAAGTGTCTGAGTTTCTGTAATTCTTACAGATTTCCTCCCTTTGACCACGTGGGTCAATTCCAAATGATTCCCAAAGAGGTCACTTGTCAGACACTTGCTGTGGTCCTTGTGATGTAGTATTTGCAGCTGTGTATGCCTTTAGAAAGGCCTCTGTGTGTACCAGTCTCAGCAGGTGCATGTAGCTTGAACTCAGCAGGTAGATGAACGGGTTCAGGGTTTCACCTGTCTGGTTGAGAACAACACGTGTGCATCCTTTCATTTCTTGAGTCGTTCCATCATGGAGAAATCTCTGTCTGTAGTGACACCTCCCTAGGACTTCCTTGCCTCTTTTGTTGAATCTCGTCACCTTCAATTGTGCAGATTTCTGGGCAGATTTCACTAGGTGAAGGGTTCTCGCTGGTTACATACTGCTTTGTGTGAGACACTTAAACAGCATCTTAATGGCTCAACGATTGACCAATGATGAACTCGATGTAGAAAGCTGTGAGATTTGGCACAAGAACATATAACAAGGCAAAAACATAATATCATGTCAACAAGTGCGAATGGTACATTGGGTCTCTGGTGTCATTTGAGGTCTCATTTTAAAACAGCCAAATCCTCACTACCGCTCTGATGGATTTTTAATGGTAGTGGAATTACAGAATGCTTGGTCTGAGTGGCTTATATGAAAAGTAGCAAAAAGTCAGTGTACCTTACATGTTTATAAAAATGCTATGCATCATTAAAACATATGAAAGTAATAATTAATATTCAATCCCAATTACAAAGGTGTAGACATACATATAATTCTCCAATGCAAAGTCACCTAAGATTTCAAGGTAGTGATCTAAAGTGTGCTTAGGTACGAGAATGGAGATCCTGGATCCTTTGTAATTGTGTGTGTGTGTGTATATGTGTGTGTGTATGTATGTGTGTGTGTATGTATGTGTGTGTGTATGTGTGTGTTATACAAGCTACGTCACATTCGATGGCATAGTCAGGTTGTAAATTTTGTAGTTAATGAACAGAAGTGCCAACACTTCATATTTAATCATTTTGATAATATTTCTGTTATTAGTGATGTGTTGGGAAACCAGCGGGCCCTCTGGTTTGTCAAAACATCCCAATAACAATCGGAAAGTTTAAATCTTTTGAATTTTCATGTCAGATTTGACTCTGCATTCAGAATTATACATCATCGATTTGTGACAGTAGCCATGCAGATGTATTATGTTTTCCATGAGTTGGCAGATGGTTGTAAATCATAACTATTATGTGTGTCTTTCTGAGACTGCCATCATGGGATTAACTAAGTCCTATGTGTGAGAATCTATGTGTTTCTGTCAGTGTGAAGATGGACAATAGATCTTTAGTGGGGTACCACATTTGGAATCTAAGCCATCATTGTTTTCTGTGGTGTGCAGTGTTCAGACTGGACAGTCTAGCTGAGGTGATGATGCGATGGTGGAGATTTGTGTTCTGTGCTCATGTCTGGGAGATGGGTGAAGTCTAATCTATAACAATCTGTGTTGCAAAAATTTAGTTCCGGTGCTAATCCGGAAAGGCCATGTAGATATTTGTGTGGTAGTGTGCTATTGTGAGATGTGACTGGCCTCTTGAAGTGTTATTGCACCCATCTCCTGCAATTTCAGGTTATTTCTAACAATTCCGCCGTCCTGGCTTGATGCAGCTGGCATCAGGTGCCTTCCTGGTATCTCACTTTCAAGGAATTGCAGTGGTCAACCTGAAACAGAACCAAATACTGAGAGAACCACAGTTAATTTTGAGTATTTTTCACCTCCCTTTTAGCATTTTTCTAGAAAATTTAGAAGATTGGGTGGTTAAAATTTTGGTTGGTGCTACCCAGGGACGAGTGAATTGGTTTGCATTCGCTTGTGCCACACTTATTAAAATAAAAACCCAACTCCTCCCTTTTGGCACTGGGTAGCATAGCATATCAATCTGCAACAAGATCTAAGTTGTCACAAATAGAATTCACGTGTTAATTCATTTAAATATGGAAAGGCAGGTTCAGAGCTGATGCAATGCACAATCACTGTTTTTATGTTTTCAAAGGACTATTTGTTTCATTTAGTCTTGCTGATCATTTTCATTAAGACAATTGTGAAATCACTCTGTGGCCACATGGCAATTCTATGCTCCTGTATCTGGTTAAACTGACCAATCAAGATAAACAAATTAAACATAGACACACACATGTAACTTAAAATTGCTATGCAATTCCAGTATTACAGTTATTCTAATTTCACACAAGAGACACGGTCTAGCATGTATGTAGCATCTACAACCTTAAACCTAAGTGTTTCGTACACTTACAGTGAAGCAGTCATGTGTTTCATAAAGAATAAACTCAACTAGCCTATGTGCACATGTAGTAGCACAAACAACTATAATGTGTGTAGCATGCGCACATTGTGTTTAGCACAATTACAAATTTGAAAATTCAAACAAGATCATTGAAACTGGGATGTTTACATATTAAAGTCATCGCTAGTAAGCTGCTAACCCACTAGCAAGTGAAGTCAACATCTGGAGGCCTTGCATCAGCAATGCAGTTACCTCACAAAGAGTTTTACACGAGGATGACTTGTTACATATAAACAATTGGTCTTCGCCTTTAGAAGGTGATATCCTATGTTTCAGAAAATAAGGTGGAGGTCTACCTCTTCCCAGTGACCAACATTTTTCCTCTGTGTGGCCTGTTTTAAGACAGGAACTACAAAACCTGCTGTCTTCACCATACAGTTGTCTGCTGTGTTCTCCTGGAGTTTGAGGTTTTTCATGACTCCCTAATGCTTCCTTTACACCATGCATTCTGGTACATGACTCTGTGCTATTATGGTGTTGCATCACCTTAAGGACTGAAACTGGCACGCTATCTTGAGTAGTAGCACATGCTTTCTCTGAACTAAAAGTTCTAGATTTCCATCTGTTGTATCCCTGTTCTATCCTTGAACCCCAACACACTATTGTTCTGAACGTGTTTTCAGTTGGATCTACTCCATTTGACAATGCATTTTGGACTGGAGTGCCAGCATTGTTCTTTATGAGTTGTAATAACGGTTCGTCATCACGGCTTGTATTTTCTAGACCGGAATGTTCTTTGTATGTTACCCACAGACGTTCGGCGTATATTTCAAACGGCTCGTTGCTGCCCTGTTTAATTTCTAGTATCCTGCCCCAATCCGCGCTTGGTGGTCGTCTCAAGTCTAGCAACGCCAGTTTTAATCTTTCATATATAGCCTCGTCAGATTCATTATTGTTTCGCTTGACTACGTCTCCAGATTTCATTTGAGGGGTTAATTTTGATCGGAGTTCTTCCGGGATGGTTAATAGTGCGATTTGCCATACATCTCTAGTTTCTAATTTGTACACTGTGGCTTGTAACATCAGTGCTTCCCAGTATGGTTGAAATGGCCCTCTTTTGGGCATCATTCCCACGATCTGCTTATGTTTTGAACACTCTTCAAATGTTAATGGACGGCTAATCCTGGTTATTTCATCATTCGCGTTTGTCATGGTTTTGAGTACAGCAACTCTAGCTGACGCGGAGGGCTTTTCGCTGGGTTTAACGTTAGCTCTTGTTATAATCGGACTTCGCTGACTTTGTTCATGTCTCTGAACGGGAGCTCGGTTACGAGTTTCTCTCCGTGTTTGACTCTCTAATGTGGCTACAGCATCATCGTCACTATCGCTGTTTTTATCAGGATCAAAAGTCTCATCCAGTGCTGCTTTCTTAACTGCGGCCACTGGAAATCCGACATTGTCGCAACATTCTTCAAGAGCAGATATATAATTACTGCCTGTTTGGAGTTTCTCCTGAAGCGCATCTATTTTTCTCGCCATGTTTTCACTTTTCCTTGCCCAACCTTGTCTTTCGTATGTAAACGCCTCGACCTGTGCTCTAAGCTTTTGTAATTCATCCGAACGCGCTTTCTCAATTTCTCTGAGACTCGCCATTATGCGCTCATTTTCGGCTAATGTTTCTAGGTCGTTTTTCCGAAGTAAGTAGACAATGGCAGCTGTTGTCTTTTTATCTTTTGATTTAGATGTCAATTTTTCTCCTGCCAAAAACCAGGATATGATTTCATTGTTTTTCCACGTAAGGTTTAATCCTTTATCGTTTAAATGAAGAAGGATATTTTTTATGTGTGCGGCGTGAATTCCCATGATCTCTTGATCTGCACTGCTGCTGTACTGTCCCTGAAAAGCCATGTTTTCTAGCTAATTCTTTTGCCCACCGGATTTTTCGGCTCCGGTCTAAAACAGATATGGGTATACCGACCCGTTCTAAAAATGTGTCTATATGTGAGATGCAAAAAGCTTTCCCTCAACACAAAAGTAAAATGAAGGAACTTACCGCAGCAGTTGCAGACAGGGAAGGAGAAGCTCAAACCTCAATATTCTCCGTCAGTGAGAATCAAAGCGAAATTCGCGCTGGAAAGACGTTGCTCGTCTGTTGCGAGATCACGGAGGCTGGTCACCACTTTGTAAGGCTCCACGCAGCCGGCCCAAAGAAGGTTTCCGGTGGTGGATGAAGGTTTCCTGCGTGCTCGGTCTTTCCAAATGTGCAAAGTTCTTCAATTTAAATTAAACTTTAATCTGACTCCATTTTATCATTTAATCTGACTCCATTTCTTTATGACCTCGTATTTAACTTGAAATACAAATTGATTGCTTGTCCATTTCTAATTTATTATTCTGATATTTGATTATTCTAGTTAACTCTTAACTTTATATTTACTCGTTCATTCGGTTGCTCATGTCTTTAACAAGGATGCAACGTAATCTACTAGAGTCAATAATTACAGAGTAAAACAGAATAAGGTCAAATGTAACAATTTATTATCAGTCAGGTAAATACTGTATGTATTATTTCAATTCCACAGCAATTCAAAGAGATCAAATCATATCAATACAAAACATCGAATTCTCAAAGATAAATCTATGAGTAAAGAATGCATACCTGACTTTATAGAAATACATAGTGTGAGCATTGAGACCCTCACTACGGGCTTCTGGTTACAGAATCGCCCTGATCCTTTTGCCACATTCTCTTTAAGTACCTCAGACCAGAATAAACATCCCCCAAACTCGAGACAGGAACTAACAATTGTAATTTGCAATTTAATCAAGTCGAGTTGGCACCTTTTGGGACAGAAGGTAATTTGCATGAAAACCATTAGGTGCGGTCCACCCTCTACAGTATGCAAAATGTCTCTGAACTCTTAGGATTTGTATTATCTTTTAGTTTACTTCTTATAAGAATGAGACCATTGTACCAGTTGCTCTGAGACAATTCAAATGATACCAAACATGACTGTAAATAACACTTGCATTAATGCAGAACATTAAATTTCTGCTATTGGCCATTCTGAGTGAGTTGAGTGAGTGAAGGATGGGTGATGGGAAGGAGGGGATGAAAAGGAGTTTATGCATATGCGAGGGAGGCATTTTCCCGCATTTTCTCTCAGTGGGATGTGGAGACAGATGTCTGTATGTTAATGCACTGTGTGTGTGTTATCCATCTCGGGAGTCCAAAGTGTCTGAGTTTCTGTAATTCTTACACTTATTAACTATGCACACAGTGATTGGCTGATAGGGGAGGGGTCTCTGACAGAGAGTTATTCATAGAAATATTGTAGAGCGCAATATTATGTTGCCAAGGTTTAAAAATGAAAATGTTGCCACATTCAAATCAAGATTTTAAAATGCAGGCTAATGTCACGAATTAAACAAGTATCTGTTCAGCTAATAGTCAGCCTCTTACATGTGCTTCTCATAGTTAATAAACAGCCTTTTAATTAAGAGTAGAATAATCATGGCTGATAGTAAGACATGCAAACATAAAAGGAAACTAAACAAAGCATCTGTTACTTCTTGCCCAACTGGTTAATAAAAACAATTATATAATCAAAGGAAAATATGGAGTTGGGATAACCTCCAAAACCAAAGGTGATACCTTTATACAAGCTCATTATTTAGAAATGTTCTCAAATGTTTATTCCGAGGCAGGTCTTCGTGACCTAGGACTCCGCTTCACTACTCTAACGTTTCACAGATTGAGGAGCTAGTTTTAGTGCTAAAATGCTTTGTGAAGGAGTCCTAAATTTAGGACTGAAACACCCATCATTTTTAAGATTTTCTCCTAAATCGGTGAGTTATGAGCTACTTTTAGCCTGAAGATGTCTTGTGAGTACAGGCCCAGACCTGCAGAGTGTGTTCAGGTGCGAGTCAGCTGATGGACAGCGGTTAGTCAGGGCCGAGAGAGACCGCGGGAGTGTTTTTGTGCCGGTAAGGTGTGACCGGAACCGCGCAGCAGGAGTCGCCCAGAATATGAACACACGCATTCACCAAACACACGCCCTGATACCACTGTACACACCACAAACGGCCGCTCTGGATTCCTCACACACACACACACACACACACACACACACACACACACACACACACACACACACACACACACACACACAGCTCTGGTCTTTCCTGTGTTTCCTGGTGTGAGCAGCTCATCTGCTGTAGGAAAGGTGTGTGTGTGTGACGTGTTGATGTGTTTTTAATAGCATGCTGTCATACAGGATGTGGGATGAGCTGCTGTGTGTGTGTGTGTGTGCATATGAGCGATGGATGCATCTATCATGGCTGCCTGACATTAACACAAGCTAGATTAACTGAGGTGAAGAACACTAATTGACCTAATTTTCCACATTTTTGCACAGTTGAACTTTGATTTGTTTTGGTCTGACGGACCATATTCTTGAATATCACAAAAACAGTTCATCACAAGACCATTTAAGATGGTTTTCTCACTGATGATTCTCATTCATCAGTAGTCATTTTTATATAATGCAGTGGCTTTTGTTTTTAATAAAAGCCTGAATTAAAGGCAGAACTATTTACAATTGTATTATTTTACTGTATTTAAATCACAGTATGAGAATGAGAGATTGGGGAAAATGGGAAGAATGACTTATAATAATAATAATAATAATAATAATAATAATAATAATAGGTTACACTTTATTCATGCGCAGTACATTTTTTCTCTTTGTTTTGGAAGTAAAATATAACCTGGACAGATTATAATCATCCATATACCATAAAATGTCTGTAAATCACAGTTTCATCAATCCATCTAATTCTACCAATGAAATGGATACATTTACAAATGTGTCCCTGCAGCACAAAAGCAGTCATGAGTAGCACAGGTATATTTGCAGCAATAGACAACAATACATTGTATGGATCACAATTATACATTTCTCTTTTATGACAAAAATCATTAGGATATTAAGATCATGTTCCATGAAGATATTTAGTAAATATATCAAAACTTTTTTTTAAAGGAGATTTTCTCAATATTTAGATTTTTTTGCTCCCTCAGATTCCAGATTGTCTAATAGTTGTATCTCAGACAGATATTGTCCTATCATAACAAACCATACATCAATGGAAAGAGTATTTATTCAGTTTAGTGACTGGTTTTGTGGTCCAGGGTCACATATGTAGATTTATTTAAATGACCACATCCATTTGAGCTAAATATGATTCTTTCTAATGTTTTCAGCTGTGTGTCAGTGAAGATGGCAGTGCATGTTGATGTGTTATGTTGTCAGGCGTATCTGCATGGTGTGTGTCCTCCCGTTTCCTGTGTGTGTGTGTGTGCGCGTGCTGACATCAGAAACATTTTAATAAAGACATGCGGTCACATTGTCTCACTGATGGACAGTGCAGTAACTAGTTAGAGAAATAATATAACTTTTTGCAGTAACTAAACAAGATTTCAGTAATAATATTACAGTTACTATCCACAAAACAGCTAGTTACTTGCCTCAGTCATTCTGATTTGGAGTCCAACAATCCAATAATTATTAGATTTATTTACATAACTTGCACAGGCTCATACCAGTCCCCAGTGCAGCAGGCATATGGAATATGAAAACGCTTACATTCAGCAGATGGAAATATTGCTGTTACATTGATTTTGTGAGGAGAAGAGAAGGTCTGGCATTACTGTACTCTGGCGTTACACAGCTTGCCCATAGCCCTCTGATCCTGATAGAAACGGTATAAAATCTTTTTAGAGAATGAAACATTTTCTTATGAACTTGTGATTTCTTTTGATAAAATACATCATGGAATATAGTCGTATATGGTATAACGGAGACATTATAGCTGCAATTAGCTTCAAGCTACACATGACAATTAATGAGATTGAGACAACACTTTTACTCAAAGTTACTATTAATCACTTGAGGTTTTGTGATCACTTCTGACTGTGATCCAGTGTGGATTTTGGTCAAATGACGAGGCAGAAATATATTGTTAGTAACATTCTAGAGGAATTTTATGGGGAAGATATGCAAGTTCTGGTGGGGCGTGAAAGACAAGTCATGTTGCCAGAAAGTAATACATGTACATTTAGTCATTTAGCAGACGCTTCCCTGTTGAAAAATCCAGCATATGCTGGTTAGGTATGTTTTGAAGCATGGCTGCTGGTTTGAGCTGGTTCTTAGCTGGTTATGAGCAGGCGGGACAGCTTAGACCAGCTCAAACCAGCAGCCATGCTTCAAAACATACCTAACCAGCATATGCTGCATTTTTCAACAGCACTGTAAAAAACGATCGTGATTTAACGGTAAAAAACTGTGAAAATGCTACGGTAAAAACCTGTTACATGGTTAACGGAAACTTCCTGTAAAATTTACAGGGAAAAACCGTAAACTGATGTTCCCAGAATTCCCTGCGTTCCATTTCAAATTCTGTTTGAATTTGACGTTTTTTCTTTGAAATAACTATGTTTCTTCTTAGTTTTTTCTTATCGGTTATGTTTATTAGGGTTGTATGTTACATCTAATGTTGTTAAATTAATGTTTATAGCATATTTCATTTTAAGGAGTCTCACCATGATGGTGTTTAGTGCTTGTGTGAATGACACTGTGCACCTTCTGTATATTCTATTGTTTAAAAGTTGCTTGTGATGGGCTTTGGCTCATCATGTGACTTTCTCATCATCACCTGCATTTGGTGGTTATCAGTGTATTTCAAAAGAACAAAACAGATTTCAGTACTTTAATAGATTGGTATATTAAGATTATATCAGTTAAAGAAATTACGGTATTTAACTGTAAATTTAAGTTAAAACTGTAAAACCTAAAACGTTGCTACTGTATTTTATACGGTAACCACAGCTGCCAGTATTTTACTGTGAATTTGACAGATTTTTTTTTACAGTGAGGGTTTAATCCAAAGCGATGTACAAATGAGGACAATAGAAGCAATCAAAATCAACAAACGAGCATAAGTTAAATAATAACTAAATAATTATAATAATAATAAGTAAAGTAATAATATTACTTTTGAGAGGAGTAATTAGTAATGAGCAATATTAATTTTTTTTGACTAACTAGCCCAACACTGCTGAAGGACAACATTACTTTCCTGTGTTCGTCACTGTGTAAGAGTGCA
Source organism: Barbus barbus (assembly GCF_936440315.1). NCBI lineage: Eukaryota > Metazoa > Chordata > Actinopteri > Cypriniformes > Cyprinidae > Barbus > Barbus barbus. The sequence continues at coordinate 3,776,647 of NC_136756.1, forward strand.
AGTGGTAAAATGCATTCTGTCATTTGAAGGAAGTTATAGTTTGTTATCAGGCGTGTGGCATTTGTAAACAAGAATTGTTGTCTTTTTTTAGTTTGACTGAAACCGATGTGCCTTCCTGTCTTGCTCTCTCTATCTCTCAGTCGCAGAAGCTGTTGAACATCGCTAAAGAGTTGCTGCAGACAGAAGAAGCGTATGTCAAAAGACTCAACCTGCTGGACCAGGTAACACACACACACACACACACACACAGATCACTAGTCCTCCATTTCCCCTTTCATCTGCGTTCAGGGTATTCAGAGTTTCTGGTTATTCACATTGAAATAAGGAGTTTTGTGTTCACGCAGCTTCCTGTTTCTGACACTTCCTCTAAGTTTATTTCCTCTACAATCAATGATTTTTGATTGCTTGGGGCAGAATGTCATCTAGGCCATGTGTAAACCCACAACAAGCTTTCAGACCACACTGTCATGTGTCTCCATCAAACATTGCATTTGAGAATCATTGAGAAGCATGGTGAGAAACGCTTGCTCCTTTTGTGTTTTTCTTGTGCTCAACCTTTTCATTTTAGTCCATTTGAGCTGTAAATGAAAGTGGTGATTGATGCAGCAAGACCAACGTCCTTCTCATCTAAAAAAGGCCTAATGAGAAAGAATTACGGCAATTGTGACCATGGACCACAAAACCAGTCTTAAGTGTTATTAAATAATCTTTCCATTGATGTATGGTTTGTTATGATCGGACAATATTTGAAAATCTGGAATCTGAGGGAGCAAAAAAAATCTAAATATTGAGAAAATCTCCTTTAAAGTTGTTCAAATGAAGTTCTTAGCAATGTTTTGATATATTTACGGTAGGAAATTTACAAAATATCTTCATGGAACATGATCTTTATTTATTTAATATCCTAATGATTTTTGGCATAAAATAAAAACTGATAATTTTGACCCATACAATGTATTGTTGGCTATTGCTACAAATATACCCCGGATACTTAAGACTGCTTTTGTGCTCCAGGGTCAGAATTATAATGAGCTAATAAATTTCCACTCAAATCAATATTCTGTGTCCAATTATTGACTTGTGTAGCGAGCAGCCATGTAATAAGGGTATAACATGATACAAGACCCCTCCGTTTCATATTGACATCCTGATATTTTGCAATAACAACCGGCTATTTTACTTGTCATTTAGCTGGAAGAAGGATTGCTTACAGTTGATTTCTTCTATATTTTATATAATCATCAAAATAATTAAAAAGCATTTTAATTTATAATCAAATAAGTTGATTAAATCAGATTAATAAATCAAATAAAAGTAAGTCATGCCACTTATTATTATTATTAATCACATGACATGATTGATTTCCATGAATGACTTAAAATATTGATTTCAGAAGAAAGCATTTCAAAATCTTAGCTGTTTATTATGTATTAATCCATTTCAGTGAACAATTGTTCTAGCAGACAAAGGTGTGCACAACATTACCACAGACCTGCTATTAATACTGAAGCGTCTGGTTTACAGGAAATACCGTCGAAAACTGAGGTGCATTTGTATGAAACGAGAGAGAAAATGTTTCAGCTCCATAGGTCCATATAGTGCAAGTGAATGGTGACCAAAACCTCAAAGCTCTTTTCTGAAGCGTTTGAATTAGACCGAAATCTTACTAAAGTTGATTTGAAAGTTGAAATTGGCTCTATCCTGAGCTATAGATTACTAACAGTTATCCCTGTATCATTTTGTGTGTGTGTGTGTGTGTGTGTGTGTCCAGGTGTTTTGTGCTCGTCTGACGGAGGCTGGCATCCCTGCTGAGGTTATCACAGGAATCTTCTCCAACATCTCCAGCATCTACCTCTTTCACCACCAGTTCCTGCTGCCTGAACTACAGATACGCATCACACAGGAGTGGTGAGCACACACACACAACTCACACTTACTCACTCTCACACACACACACACACACACATCTCGTAGGTGTAATGGTTTTTATACTGTACAAACTGTATGTGCTATTGCCCTACACCTAAACTTGGCCCTCACAGGAGACTGTTCATTTCTACTTTCCCCCCAGAAACTCACTCTGTATGATTTATAAGTGTTTTGAAAAGTGGGGACATGGGTCAATGTCCTGAAGAGTCACCTTCACCTTGTAATACCTATCATACCTGTGTCCTTATACACATTTATGTCCTCATTTGTCACAAAAACACGTGCGCACACACACACACACACACACACACACACAGCAAAGCAAAGTGTGTTGTGTTTGAGATGGTAAATCAGTATGTGGTAGTTGATGCTGTCTGGCAGTGAATTGTTAGTGCAGCGTGTTTATAGTGGATGTAAACGATGGTTCCTCTGCATGGACACCTGTGTGACGTCCCATATCCACTAAAAGCACCAAACAACAGCTGTTTCAAACACACTGCAAATAAATTTAGTTCTGAGAGAAGCATGTGAGTAATGATGCTATTTTGATATTGTGTTTTCTGATGCAGTCAGTCACATACAGGCATTTATAAGCACGAGTTAAGTGTGCTTTCTGAGGCCTGTGTGTGTGTGTGTGTGTGAGAGAGGGTGTGTGTGTGTGTGTGTGTGTGTGTGTGTGTGTGTGTGTGTGCGCGCGTGTGGGTGTGTGTGTGTGTGTGTGAGAGAGTGTGTGTGGGTGTGTGTGTGTGTGTGTGTGTGTGAGAGAGAGAGAGAGCGAGAGAGAGAGAGAGAGAGTGTGAGTGAGAGTGAAGAGTGTGTGTGTGTGTGCGTGTGTGAGAGAGTGTGTGCGTGTGGGTGTGTGAGTGAGAGAGGGTGCGTGTGTGTGAGTGAGAGTGTGTGTGAGTGTGTGTGTGTGTGAGAGTGTGTGTGTGTGTGTGTGTGTGAGAGTGTGTGCGTGTGGGTGGGTGTGTGTGTGTGTGTGTGAGTGTTTGGGTGTGTGTGTGTGTGGGGGTGGGTGTGTGTGGGTGTGTGTGTGTGAGAGAGAGAGAGAGAGAGAGTGTGTGTTTGTGAGAGAGAGTGTGTGTGCGTGTGGGTGTGTGAGTGAAAGAGGGTGTGTGTGCGTGTGGGTGTGTGAGTGAAAGAGGGTGTGTATGAGTGTGTGTGAGGGTGCGTGTGTGTGTGAGTGTGCGTGTGTGTGTGTGTGTGTGAGAGTGTGTGTGAGTGAGAGAGGGTGTGTGTGCGTGTGTGTTAGTGTGTGTGAGTGAGAGTGTGTGCGTGCGTGTGTGTGTGAGAGAGAGTGTGTGTGCGTGTGGGTGTGTTTGAGGATGTGGGTGAGAGAGAGAGAGAGAGAGAGTGTGTGTGTGTGAGTGTGAGTGTGTGTGTGTGTGAGAGAGAGAGAGTGTGTGTGTGTGTGTGTGTGTGTGTGAGAGAGAGAGAGAGAGAGAGAGAGAGAGAGAGTGTGTGTGTGTGTGTTTGTGTGTGTGTGAGAGAGGGAGAGAGAGAGAGAGTGTAGTGTCAGCCACTGTGAGGTTTTTGACATGGACACATATTACACTGAAAAAAGACATTTGGTAACAACACAATATTTTATGAAAACATGATTATTGTTCAGGCAAAAAAAAAAAAAGTAAAATAGTAATTAAATATTTTTTTGTTTTATTTTAATGAATTAATTGATTAAAGAAGTTTCTTCTGATCACCAAGGCTGCATTTATTGGATCAAAATACAGTAAAAACAGTAATATAGTGAAATATTATTAAAATTTAAAAGAACTGTTTTCCTGAAATGAATGACTGTCACGAGCTGATTTTTTTATTAATAGTTCAGAAATATGGTTACCAATTTGAATCAGAATGAATCAAACACTGTCTTTATAAAAGTTACAACATAAGCAAAGAGAGATTTTATTTAATTAAAACTGAAATATAGCCCAATAACGGATCAGAATCCAGTGTTGCAGAGAGTGATTGATGAATATAGACCGATTTCAGATGAGTGTGTGTGTGTGTGTGTGTGTGTGTGTGTGACAGGAGCTGTAATCCGCGCATAGGGGACATCCTGCAGAAGCTGGCCCCGTTCCTGAAGATGTACGGCGAGTATGTGAAGAACTTTGATCGTGCCATGGAGCTGGTGAGCACCTGGACGCAGCGCTCTGCTCCGTTCAAGAGCGTGGTCCAGCACATCCAGGTCAGAGACATCATATGATGTGTGTGATGTCCAGTGTTGGGGGAACGCCAGTTACAGATCAGATTACTTGTTTTAAGTAACTAGTAAAGTAATGCATTACTTTTTAATTTAGAATGAAATATCTGCGTTACAGTTTCAAATAATTAACTCCAGTTCCTGTGTTTCTGATGTATTGAGTGACAGCTCTGGTGTTGAGAGAAATCAGGAGTAAGTGCAGAGCGTTGTGTGTGAACATGATCTTACTGTAGTTCTAGACTAAATATCAGCATGATCTTACTGTAGTTCTAGACTAAATATCTACATGATCTTACTGTAGATCTAGACTAAATATCAACATGATCTTACTGTAGTTCTAGACTAAATATCTACATGATCTTACTGTAGATCTAGACTAAATATCAACATGATCTTACTGTAGTTCTAGACTAAATATCAACATGATCTTACTGTAGTTCTAGACTAAATATCATCATGATCTTACTGTAGTTCTAGACTAAATATCAACATGATCTTACTGTAGTTCTAGACTAAATATCAACATGATCTTACTGTAGATCTAGACTAAATATCAACATGATCTTACTGTAGTTCTAGACTAAATATCATCATGATCTTACTGTAGTTCTAGACTAAATATCATCATGATCTTACTGTAGTTCTAGACTAAATATCATCATGATCTTACTGTAGTTCTAGACTAAATATCAACATGATCTTACTGTAGTTCTAGACTAAATATCAGCATGATCTTACTGTAGTTCTAGACTAAATATCAACATGATCTTACTGTAGTTCTAGACTAAATATCATCATGATCTTACTGTAGTTCTAGACTAAATATCATCATTATCTTACTGTAGTTCTAGACTAAATATCAGCATGATCTTACTGTAGTTCTAGACTAAATATCATCATTATCTTACTGTAGTTCTAGACTAAATATCAGCATGATCTTACTGTAGTTCTAGACTAAATATCATCATGATCTTACTGTAGATCTAGACTAAATATCAACATGATCTTACTGTAGATCTAGACTAAATATCAACATGATCTTACTGTAGTTCTAGACTAAATATCAACATGATCTTACTGTAGTTCTAGACTAAATATCATCATGATCTTACTGTAGTTCTAGACTAAATATCAGCATGATCTTACTGTAGTTCTAGACTAAATATCCTCATGATCTTACTGTAGTTCTAGACTAAATATCAGCATGATCTTACTGTAGTTCTAGACTAAATATCATCATGATCTTACTGTAGTTCTAGACTAAATATCAGCATGATCTCACTGTAGTTCTAGACTAAATATCAGCATGATCTCACTGTAGTTCTAGACTAAATATCAGCATGATCTCACTGTAGTTCTAGACTAAATATCATCATGATCTCACTGTAGTTCTAGACTAAATATCAGCATGATCTCACTGTAGTTCTAGACTAAATATCAGCATGATCTCACTGTAGTTCTACACTAAATATCATCATTATCTCACTGTAGTTCTAGACTAAATATCATCATTATCTTACTGTAGTTCTAGACTAAATATCATCATGATCTTACTGTAGTTCTAGACTAAATATCAACATGATCTTACTGTAGTTCTAGACTAAATATCATCATGATGTTACTGTAGTTCTAGACTAAATATCAACATGATCTTACTGTAGTTCTAGACTAAATATCAACATGATCTTACTGTAGTTCTAGACTAAATATCATCATGATGTTACTGTAGTTCTAGACTAAATATCAACATGATCTTACTGTAGTTCTAGACTAAATATCAACATGATCTTACTGTAGTTCTAGACTAAATATCAACATGATCTTACTGTAGTTCTAGACTAAATATCTACATGATCTTACTGTAGTTCTAGACTAAATATCTACATGATCTTACTGTAGATCTAGACTAAATATCAACATGATCTTACTGTAGTTCTAGACTAAATATCTACATGATCTTACTGTAGTTCTAGACTAAATATCTACATGATCTTACTGTAGTTCTAGACTAAATATCAACATGATCTTACTGTAGTTCTAGACTAAATATCCTCATGATCTTACTGTAGTTCTAGACTAAATATCCTCATGATCTTACTGTAGTTCTAGACTAAATATCAACATGACCTTACTGTAGTTCTAGACTAAATATCAACATGATCTTACTGTAGTTCTAGACTAAATATCAACATGATCTTACTGTAGTTCTAGACTAAATATCTACATGATCTGACTGTAGATCTAGACTAAATATCAACATGATCTTACTGTAGTTCTAGACTAAATATCAACATGATCTTTCTGTAGTTCTAGACTAAATATCCTCATGATCTTACTGTAGTTCTAGACTAAATATCCTCATGATCTTACTGTAGTTCTAGACTAAATATCAACATGATCTTACTGTAGTTCTAGACTAAATATCTACATGATCTTACTGTAGTTCTAGACTAAATATCTACATGCATTTACTCATCTCACCTGCACTAAAACACATTCAGTATTCCTCAAAATCAATAAAAACAGTCAAATACAAACTCAGAATATTATACAAACCTGCAATAATTAAATAGGATTAAATAAGACAAATATAATTTATGTATTTAATCCCATTTTATTAACCAATGTCTTTGCTGCTGACCTTCGATGATCCAATTCATCCAGACTATAAGCAAAAATAACACATTTGTGTAGAATAACTTTTTATATTAAAGACAAACCAGCAAGCCCTGCCCAGATTAAAAAAGTAACTCAAAAGTAGCAACACATTACTTTCCATAAAATGTAGCTAAGTAACGTAATTTGTTACTTTTTTAGGGAGTAACGCAATATTGTACTGCATTACTTTTAAAAGTAACTTTCCCCAACACTGGCTGTGTGTGTGTGTAGTGATGTGTGTGTGTGTGTGTACTGATGTGTGTGTGTGTACTGATGTGTATGTGTGTGCACTGATGTGTGTGTGTACTGATGTGTGTGTGTGTGTGTGCACTGATGTGTGTGTGTACTGATGTGTGTGTGTGTACTGATGTGTGTGTACTGATGTGTATGTGTGTGCACTGATGTGTGTTTGTGTGTGTACTGATGTGTGTGCACTGATGTGTGTGTGTGTGTGTGTACATGTGTGTGAGCAGAAGCAGGAGGTGTGTGGGAACCTGACGCTGCAGCATCACATGCTGGAGCCGGTGCAGAGGATCCCGCGCTATGAGCTCTTACTGAAGGACTATCTGAAGAAGCTGCCCTCCGGAGCTGCAGACCGCAGAGACGCACAGAGTGAGCTCACAACACACACTCACTTACATTTACATTTAATCTACTTATACATTAATATAGGCCATTCCATGCAGTATGATACACTGATTTATTTTTGGTCACAACTCGGTGGAAAGTCTAAAATCCTGATAATAATAAGAGCTAATACTAATAATAGAAATATAGGTACATTTTTATTGATCTGTTTGTTTCGTATATTTAGATTTATTAAAGTAGTGTAAGTCTATTATTTATGATTTATATATGTAAAATGAAAAACACCACCTGAAATACAACATTGTATACTGTACGCCCTGAAAGAATGAACGATATGAAATATACTCTACCGTTCAATAGTTTGGGGTCTGTATACTTTTTGTGAAAGAAGTCTCTTTTGGTGACCAAGACTGCATTTATTTGATCAAAAATACAGTACAAATGGTGAAATATTATTTTCTGTGTGAATATGTGTTAAACTGTAATTTATTTCTGTGATCAAAGCTGTATTTTCAGCATCATTACTCCAGTCTTCAGTGTCACATGATCTTCAGAAATCATAATAATATACTGATTTACTGCTCAACAAACATTTCTGATTATTATCAATGTTGAAAACAGCTGTGCTGATGAATATTTTTGTGGAAACTGTGATACATTTTATTTTTCATGATTCACAGATGAACAAAGTTCAAAAGAACAGCATTTATTTGAAATCGAAGTCTTGTGTAACATCATAAATGTCTTTACTGGCACTTTTGATCATTTAATGTATCGTTGATATGTATCACTGACCCAATCTTTAGTTCAGTAGTGTAGCAGAACTCTGTTTGAGGCTCGTTATCTGAAGTGCAGGTGCAGTAATGATGGGCTCAAGCCCTGCTGTGTTCATCTTTAGGAAATGCCACTTTATGACGCACCACCACTGTTCACAAATGCTAATTGAGCTCATTATAATTGTAATGATGCTGCTGGCTGAGTCTGGACACGTGCACTGTCCCCGTCTGCTGTGGACTGAGTGTTATTTAAAGGCATTTTACATCGCTTTAGTTAACATAACAATTTTATATGTTCCACTTACAATTTATTTATTTGTGACCCAGGAGCACATAACCCATGACCTTGGCGTTGCTAGCGCCATGCTCAGGAAAGCCTGTGCTACTCGTGACTGCTTTTGTGCTCCAGGGTCACATATATGCTTACATTTTATAAACCTGTTGATTGCAATGACATTTAATAATTACTTGATATATTTATTGAATTTAGCCTGATATTCCTACCATATCTACTATATTTGTCTGTGTTTGTGCAGCACGGGGACTTTTGAGAGAAGTGTTTAGAGATAATGTGTGTTTAACTGGTTGTTTATTGTGTGTGTGTATGTCAGATGCTCTGGAGCTGATCTCCACCGCAGCAAATCACTCCAACGCTGCCATCAGGAAAATGGTTAGAGTCGAATTGTTCCTCCTCTCTTCCGTCTGTGTCAGACAGGATATGCTGTTTCCATTTCCTGTCTGTGCGAGCGTGTGAAAGCACTCTATATCTCTCTCACTTCTCTATCTGCCTCTTTCTAATGCTGTCATGCTGGTCACAGTTCTTCTTTTCATCGAATGAGTTTGTGAATGCAAACCATTACAAATCGTGTGTGTGTGTGTGTGTGCGCGCAGGAGAAGATGCACAAGCTGTTGGAGGTGTATGAGAAATTGGGCGGAGAGGAGGACATCGTTAATCCAGCTAATGAGTTCATTAAAGAAGGCCACTTGAAGAAGATGTCTGCTAAGAACGGCACGGCTCAGGACCGATACCTCTATCTGGTGTGTCTGTTTGCTCCATTAAGCACTTTATCTGTAGTTCAAAAGTGTTCTTGCATCAAAGGTTATCATGGCTTGTGACTTGAAAACATTCCCATCATTTACTCATTTAATGCTGTTTTGAACACAAAAGGAGATGTTTAGCAGCATGTTCATGCTGCTCTTTTCCTCATGTGACGGAATCAACAACAAAAAAAAGTGTCCTAAGGGGCCAAATCCAAATTACATGACAAAAATTGTAGTTAGTAACGTAATCCATTACATTTCACATTTTAGGTAATATAATCAGACTACTTTTAGATGACTTTTGACCTCTCTCGTTTTTCACATTGATTTAAATAGGATAATCTCCCTAATCTACCATATCGATATAAAAATGCAAAGAAACAGGTTT
>NC_136756.1:3791229-4061229 GCF_936440315.1 Barbus barbus
TTAAAACATTACGTTGATTTATGATTATTATTTTACAGTATGCATGACGTGTTGTGCATCACTTTATTTGACTGAGAAATGCAGTGCTTTCATGTACGTTGTTATATTTTCATTTAATTGCATTTTCAGAAGCTTGAGTTAATTATTAAAGTGTTATGGGTAAAAAACACAAAACAGGATTTGGGAAAAATAGAATGTAATTTTGGACAAAATAAAGCCTTCTTGAGGTTTATCAGACATGTGGAATCCTTTCCCCTTAATGGCATGAAATGAACATTGTAGTAAATAGTGATATTGAATGCTAAATATATTTTGGCCTTATTGCCCGGCTCCCATCTGATAAATGTGCTGATATTAATCTACTGTCGTGCAGTCAGCCAGACTGTTGGTCAGAGGCTGTTACACTTATTCATATGATTTATGACTTATTCAAGAGCAGCTTTGGGGATTCCAAGCCAGATATGCATGTAAACAGCATTTCAATCAACAGACTACAAGAATCTCTGTTATGCAGATGTAAAATAAAACCAAACTGGATGCAAGAACAGCTGTTACTTGTTGCCCATCTTGTGCATGAAAAGAAGGACATAATTCAACTACTGAATACTTGTCTCCTGGAGAGTGTTGTTCTCTTGGCTGGATGTTGTGAAAGGGTTTTTCTTCACCATGGAGAGGATTCTCTGATCATCAGCACTGTTGTCCTCCGTGGACGTCCAGGTCTTTCTATGTTTCTGAGGTCACCAGTGCAGTCTTGTTTTCTCAGAATGTACTGCTCTCTCTCGGATGGATCTGCTTTGTTCTTGAATCCTAACAGTCCTCTGTTTCTCTTGTATGGAGAGATCCTTTGACTGCATGATGTGGTTCACAGCAACAGCTTCCAAATACAAATGACACACTTAGAATCAACTTCAGTTAAGTAGGTAAAAGGTCTGATGCAGAAATAACGAAGGAATAGCCCACATCTGTCCATGAAACAGCTTTTGAGTCAACTGTCCAATTACTTGTTTCCTTGAAAAGGGGGAGGTACGTATTAAAGAGCTGTAATTAACCTTAACCTTTCCTCTAATTGTGATGAGAAAATCCTCGAATTAAAGCTCAGAGTCTGCACTTTAAGCCCATATTCATTATGTAACTGTGACTTGAATATGTTTGGGTCAGCAGCTAAAATAATAAAAACTGTGCCTGTTTCAACATATATATGGACCTAACTGTAAATATAGCAATAATTCCAGTTTAACTTAGTGTTTTAGATCGTATTCCTGTGATTGACTGATTGTTCTGTGGCCACTGTATCTTGAGTTTAACATGCTTCCTCTTGAGCTCAGGGTGATGTATGCTTTACTGCAAATGTACAAGCGTACTAGTTTAGTCAGCATATCTTCAGCTGTGTGTGTGTGTGTGTGTTTCAGAAGCAGCTGTCAGTTGCTCCGTCTTCTCAACGAACAGGAAAAGTTGAGGAGCTGGACCAGGAGCTGGGCGTCCATCACTGAAGCACAACCTCTGCTGCTTTACCAGCAAACCAGCACACAGGTCCGTGTGTGTGTGTGTGTGTGTGTGTGTGTGTCACCTGTCAGATTAAGGTCAGATGGATTTGCGTGACCCTGTCCTGACCTCAGAGCGTCCGTCTGCAGCCGGTGACACACAGGATAATGTGTCTGTGTCTGTCTGAACATCCTTTTCTGTGCTCTTCTGTGTGTGTTTTCTGGGTAAATCTCATAAACACTATCTTTAGGTCAGATTTCACCCCAGAATCAATAGGAAAAATATAGATATATTTATTTTTTGAAGTGAAATGTGAACATTTCATGGCAGATTTGATGAGATTGCAGAGATTCAGTGCTGTAATTGTTGTCTTTCTTAGGTCTCTCTGGCTGTGACATGAGAAGAAGAACGAGTCAAACGTGTTCAGACTGATTCAGGATTGGGAATCTGAATAGAGCTCCTGTCACATGCTGTAAAGGGAGGAGCAAGAGCCAATAAGATGCTTACCCTCGCCTCTGGTCCCGCCCCTTTATAAAGAACTCCTGTTACTTGAAATCACTTTATCCTCAGCACTTTTTCATTCTTTCTTTTGAAGATCTGTTTTACTTTCCTTCACACTTTCAGCAGCAGCTCACGCCTTCAGTTGAGTGTGAGAGTGACTGACTGTCGATGCACTGTTGGATGGAGATGTTGAGAATGTCTATATAACGTTACGATGAATGTTTTGTTTTTCATTTGTTGCCTTTCAGATGTGTAATTAGTTAAAGCATTAAGTCATTATTCTTGTGATTCACTGTCAGTTCAAACCTTTATGCACCCCTTTGTTTATTCTTTCTGATTTTAAAAGATGAAATCCTTCAAATACAAGTAAACCGAAGAGACACACCCAACTGAAGCAGAGCAGAAAGTCAGATTTCACTCAATACAACAGGAGGAAATTATATTTTGCATTAAAAAAGAAGCCTGTTTTAGGGCCTTTTTTGCATTCTGCCATTATTTTCATGATAATTAAGCACATTTCACCCCAAATTCACATTGTTATTATAATACACAAGAAAAGTTATGATATATTTCAATTGTGTAGTGTTCATACATTTTGGTAGAATTTTAATTTCATACATAATTAGCCATATGTTGATTTATTTTAATTAAATTTGTTTTCCATTATTACATTATTACAATATTTATAGTAATGAGAATCACCACTGAGAATGAGGAAAAACTTATTGCACACATTACAGGAACGAGAGACGTTTTTCAATCCCGTTATTCAATATATGAATAATATCACAATGTAAAAATATCTTAATGGTCCTAAAATGGCTTTATTTGACATAATGCAACATTTTTCTTTGGTTTTTGAATTGAAACCCTGTTGCGTTTCTGCAACATTCACCCACGATTTCACAAGACAAGTGGATTCATAAACTGTTCTAAAGTCTTGGTAAGCATGAACATTCATGGTCTGTTGCTTCCTCAAACTGTGTTGTGCAAACGAGAGTCTTCCTGAGGATCCCCAGCTTCATTGATTCCCATGGCAGGCCACTCAATAGTACACCCTTCTGTTGAACATTTGCCATTTCCATGCTCGAGGGGAAGCTGTTGGCTGTTGTGTGAATTTTTAGGGAAAGTTTGGATGTTAGGACGAGGTTCAAGAACGCCGCTTTCCTGTCTCTTCATACTCTCACCAAAGGCACACTTGTCTTTTGTATGCCCCAGTATTGTGATTTCAACAGAAGTACTGTACATGCTCAATATGTAATTAATGATGTAAACATTGCGTTTGCTTCCCTTTTAATATTTTTTGAACCCTTGACACAGAACCAGTATTATTAAAAGCATTTTATGTGTACAAACGCTGTCTTATAGCATATCAATGAATAAAAGAGAATCTGGTCACCGATGGTTATGAGACTTTTTTAAAAACAAATGTGTTCCAGCACTAGGCACATTCATCTTTGCACACATGTTCTCATTGTCGATGCTTCACTACAGAAATGGACATATTTCTTTCACAAGACACAAAACAGTCTTGCTAATCTGGGGTTTCCTAAAAGCATCGTTAGCTACCTATGGTCGTAAGTTCCATTGACCTCTATTGGTAACGATCCCCTGAAACGCACCCCTGAATGTGTGATGATTTTAGTAGTTTTTTTGGAATAGCGTGAGACTGACTTCCTGTTAGCAGAATCTTGATCAATCCTATAGAGATGAATTGTGAAAGCATCTGGTGAGATCTGTTGAAATTGATTTTCATCACTTTTACGACAAAATATTTTACCAGTGGAGTTGTAGATGCTGATTATTATCCAGTCATGTTCACAAACAGACTGAAAAAGTTCATTTAAATGCTTCATTGTCATTGTCCTGCCCACATTGAAATGTTTTAAGAGTGCTATTCTGAATTTTAGCATGACTGTGAAGACCTGTGGCTTCCTCCAAATCAAAACAGACCAACAGCATGATTATGAGTGTGATATTGCGTTTATGCAACAAGAACTGGTCTCACTTTATATTAGGTGGCCTTAACTACTATGTACTTGCATCAAAAAAGTACAATGTACTAGTGACAGGTTTGGTGGTATGGGTAGGTGTAAGGATGGGTCAACAGTGTAATTATAAATGTAATGACTGAAATTAATTACATATGTAACTACATATAGGTATTTTTAAAAATGTAAGTACAATGTAAAAACATGTATGCACACAATAAGTGCATTGTATCAAATGATTACTTTAAATGTAAGTACATAGTAGTTAAGGCCACTTAATATAAAATGGGACCAATGGCTCTCTTTCTGGCATTCATTTGGTATCTCAACAAGGGAATGACCTCGGGTGTGACCGATCCTGGAAGCACCAATAACACCACGCGTGTCAGCTGACAGACCAATCCCAGCAATGATGCACGAATCTCTCTTTGGGGACCAGTCTGTCAAGGCGGGTTCTTATATTTCAGATCTGAAGCAATTATTCCTCCATGTTTAGTGATGTGACAGATCAGCCGATACAGCAGGGACAGTTGTTAAGAGCCAGTGTAAACTGGGTGGCATCTGTCATGGTGACCATGAGCCCATCCAATGCATCCGTGCACCTGTGGGTCTATGATTTCTTCCAAGGACTGTCATCCTCTGTGTATCGCATGTTTGAGAGTCAGACACGCACAGACTGAGTTCTATGGATGAAATCTTTCCCTATGAGACGATTGCTCATCTCTTAACTCTTTCAATGTCATTAATGGGATTTTCTGTCTTTGATGAGATGACGCTTCCCTGCCATTGATGGAATTTTATGGCTTTCTGTGTTTTTACTGTTATGCAAAAGGGGGTGCTATTACACACCATCTGAAAATACTAGTGTTCTAATCATTTAGTCAGCATTGAATATTAGCAAGAGGCTGCTGTCACACACGTCTCCAGTAAAGCAGCAGAATCCAGCTGTGCCAGCACGTGTCGCAGTGATACAGCCAGGGTTTGAAATTATGATTTTGATTATGATCAGGGATGCTGTCTACACTGGATGTGGCGCGACACAACAAATCCCCTACAGTAAACTTATGCCTCGTTACATTTATGAAAAATGCATGAATTTGCTACAGGAGGCCTTTATTCCCCCCCTAGAGTCGTGTGAGGCATGTCTTATTATGGATGCGTGCGCTTTATTTGATGTTAGTTTTGGACTGTGGAACAGAAACCCACCCACTGCAATGATAGAGCTTAGAAGTGCCAGGAAAAATTTAATATAACTCTGATTGGATTAGTCTGAAAGAAGAAAGTCATATACACCTATGTTGGCTCGAGGGTGAATAAATAACCAGTGTTGGGGAAAGTTACTTTTAAAAGTAATGCATTACAATATTGCGTTACTCCCTAAAAAAGTAACTAATTACGTTACTTAGCTACTTTTTATGGAAAGTAATGCGTTACGTTACTTTTGCGTTACTTTTTAATATGAGCAGGGCTTGATTGTTTTTAATACAAGAAGTTCTAATTATAGCAAATGTAAAAGCCCTTTCACACCAAAAAGTGTAATGAATAAACTTCAGGCTGAAGGAAGAGTAAATTGACGTCTGTACAGTAGAACGCAGGAGAAGAAGGTTCAACACTCTTCAGCAATAAAAACACAATGAAGCACAATTGTTAGTTTATCTAAAGTCATTTTTGCTTATTAGTATGATTGAACTGGATCATCAAAGGTCAGCAACAAAGATATTGGTTAATAAAATAGGATTAGATACATTTGTGTTGTTTAACATATTTAATTATTGCAGGTTTGCGTCATATTCTGAGTTTGCATTTCACTGTTTTAATTAATTTTGATGAATACTAAATCTGTTTTTTGCAAGTGGGATGAATTCATGCACATTCACATTTATATCTACAGTAACAGCATGCTCACAGCGCACTGTCAGTCAATAAATGGGGAAAAAGTAACTCATATATTTTCTTTTAAACTAAAAAGTGATGCGTTACTTTACTAGTTACTTGAAAAAAGTAATATTATTAATTAACTCGCGTTACTTGTAATGCGTTACCCCCAACACTGTAAATAACAGGCTAATTTTCAGTTTTGGACTGCTGCATCTGCTGCACATGCATGGTCCCATATATCCTTGGACTTTGTCACGAGTCTACCAGAGTAATAGAGTCATCCTGGTGGTGTATAGATTTTCCAAAGCATGTCTCCTCTTGCCACTACCCAAGCTCTCCACAGCAAGTCAGGCAGAAGAGCTTCTAATGCGGCACATGTTTAGGATCCATGGCTTCCCCCAAGACATGGTCTCTGACCGAGGCGCACAGTTCACCTCCAGACTCTGGAAGGTGTTTGGCTGCTTCATCAGATCCTCCATAAGCCTCTAGGATCCACCAGATCCTCCTTTCAATCAGGGATCTTCCATTGCGGATGGAATCTCATAAATTGGCTCCATGTTACATCCAGTCAGACATCCATCCACGTGTGGTGGCTATGCTGTGGTAAGAGATGTTACCTGTTTTTTGTTTTTTTTGGCTTCTTCATTTGGTTTCATTTGTTTGACTGCATTAGGCGTATTGTGTGTGTGTGTGTGTGTGTGTGTTGATGCAGATACAGATACAGTATGGACTGTATGTGGTTTGGTATGTCAGATGTCTGTTGGGGAGTACAATGGCAGGTGTTTGTCTTGTTAATTAATATGAGAATCTTAATATTTTAACTGAATAAAGTAAAATAGTGCAATTTGGTGATCATGACTGTGCACCAAAGTAAGTGTTTTAATTTAATGTTTAATTTAATATTTAAGTTAATTTAGTTTTTTTGAGATTTGAGTTTTCTGTAGGAATTTATGATGTTGATTTATTAATATTTCATTAATATCCAAATTTATTTGTATTATCGTGCATTTTATTTATTAATTTACAATTTTATTTGCCACTTTATTTTGAATCAATAAATGTTTTTTTTTCAATATATATGATCTGATTGGTATTTCGTTCAGAGCCCAAGCTCTCTAAAGATGAAAAAAATTTATTAAAAAAATGATCAAGCATTCTTTTAAGTCTAATAAAATAAAAGTTACAATAAAAAGTTTAACAATAAGTAAAAGGTTGTCAAGTTTTTGGAGCATTTTGACTGGATGACCAGCTAAAGACCAGTTTAGACCAATTAAAAGCACGTTCCATCACAGCAACCAGCTCAGGATCAACTTTCAGGCTGTACAGTTAGTAGACAGATACTGTATGTGTATCTGTGGCTTGAGCTATTATTAACAGTCCTGTTATTGAAATCGAAACTTGGACTCAAATGTCTTCAAAAGCAGTAGGATGAACGTGTAATGAATTCTCTTTTGTGGCACCAGAGGGCCATCTCATCCGGTGGAGGTAGAGGAAGTTCTCTTCGGAGAACCCTCATGTCTTCCTGTTAAACTCTCAGCTTGTCACCACTCTGCAGGCACCTGCAGCACTTCCTCTTTCTGGTTTCTGAGCCTCTCCCATCTGCCTTTAGGATGCTCTTAAATATCTACTTTCACTTAATAACTTTCACTTCATTTTCCTACTTACTGAAAATCAGAATGCAGAAATAAACACCAGTCCAGACTGAATTTAATTCAAAATGCCTAGGCTATCCATTCCATTTTAACATATCACTATCTGATAATTACACAATTCCTAAGCAAAATCTCTCAACTTTGGGCCAGTACTTAAATTGATGCTTACTCTTTTAAGTATCTGGGGTATATTTGTAGCAATAGCCAACAATACATTGTATGGCTCAAAATGATACATTTTTCTTTTATGCCAAAAATCATTAGGATATTAAGATCATGTTCCATGAAGATATTTAGTCAATATTCTACTGTAAATATATCAAAACTTATAAAATTAGTAATATGCATTGCTAAGAACTTCATTTGAACAACTTTAAAGGAGATTTTCTCAATATTTAGATTTTTTTGCTCCCTCAGATTCTAGATTTTCTAATAGTTGTATCTCAGACAAATATTGTCCGATCCTAACAAACTATACATCAATGGAAAAATTATTTATTCAGCTTTTACTTCGAAAAATGGACGCTTATGACTAGTTTTGTGGTCCAGGGTCACATATAATGAGGTATAAATGTAATTTTAAAAAGATTCATCTTGTAGCTATATAATTTAAAACAATCTTTAGAATTTTTCTATATTGGCTGTTTAGCCTATTGTTTTATTATTTTACAGTCAGCTTATACAGATTAAACTGATGATGTGTAGCTTCATCGGTCACCTAGAGCTGAACCCGCTTCATGCTCAGCGACTTGATGAGTAACAGAACACGCAGTTTAAGCCACTAGGACAGAGGACAGAGCCGCAGTGTGTCCTAAATACTCGCTCCAGACTGACTGTGTCTGCGCATGCGCAGCTGCAGCTCGGCGGCACAGCGGTGAAGAGACGGCTTCAGAGCAGCAGTGATGGGGGACTGGAGCAGTGCTCACAACCAGACAGGTAAACTCATCCACACCATCCTTCTGTTAAACACAGGTCTTCTCAAAAGTGTTTCTATTAAGTTCGAGTTTTGAGTTGCTTTATACTTAAGTTTATTCGGCGGCACTTTCTTCTGGTGTTTTTCTGACACACATGAGTAACACTTTATTGTACGGTGCCCTTGTTACACATGTTACATGTACTTACTAGCATAATAAATTATGCATAATTACTTGAAAGTAGGCTAAACGAAAGGCAAACCCTAATCCTAACCCTAACCCTATAGTCAGGAGGCTACATGCAGTTAATTATATTACTCAGTACTTAAATGTATAATTAGGCTACACGGTAACAACAACACCTTCAAATAAACTGTAGGCTACGAACCTGTAACATGTATCATGCAAGTAACTACTATGGAAACGATAGTAAACTAGGACTATTACATAATTACAAACTCTAATCCTAAACCTATAGTAAATCAATTTGAAGTAAGTTGTTAATTATTTTGACTAATTTGTAATACAGTGTGCACTGAAACAGGGATACCGTAAAATAAAGCGAGAGTTCTCTTAGCAATCATCTGCAGTTGTAATTAATAACATTACTGATTGAGTTTGAATTTGTAAATAGTTAAGACATTACTGTTTAAACGTGGATCTGATTTAGTGAAGCTATCATCTGACAAATACAGTATATGCTATTCTTGATCACTGTGTGTATGAGAAACGAGCTTTAGATGCGGTTAATGTGTGTGTGTGTGACAGAGAGAGAGAGGGTTATTGTGTGTATTAACAGCAGACAGGGTGATATGAGAGCAGGAAACGCGTCTTCTGTACATGACAGCAGTTCTCGGATCGGAAACACGCTCAATGCGCTTCGATCCTCTTCCTGTTTCTTTCTTCATCTTGTGTTTTCTGTTATTTCGACTTGAGGTTGACCCATGTCACTATAAAAACCTGTACGCTGTTATTTCTTTAGTGGAACACTTATGTAGACGTTTGCATGTCCACACACACACACACACGCACACGCACACGCACACGAACACGAACACGCACACGCACACGCACACGCACACGCACACACACACACACACATATTGGTTTTTGTGGTTTATGGGGACTCTCCATAGGCGTAATGGTTTTTATACTGAACAAACTGTGTGTGCTATTGCCCTACACCAATTGCCCTAACTGTGTGTGCTATTGCCCTTTGTATAGCCTACTATATTAATTACAGTTTCTGTGGTTTAAAACAATAGTTACATTTATTATTTATTATATTTTTAAAATATTTGAGTGTTTGAGGCATTGCTGATAAACACACTGCCCCTCTCAGCCCCTCCTAAACATCTTCAATATTGTGTTCTCTGCACATTTTCAGTTGTTAACATTTGATAGTCTACAGAACATTACACTTTTCTCTGTACGGTGGAAAACTCAGTCAAATGTGACCTGAGGCAGCAAAACTCGACACAGAAAATCTACTGAGAAACAGATACCAGTTATCCGTCAAGCTTGAGTAAGTTTAAGGCAATACATATTTGTCATAGCTGCATGCTTGAACCCTGAGTCTATATCATTATCTTTATAGTGTATTTAATTTCCTATATCAAAATAAAAATCTATATCAAAATAGTCAAATGTGTAATGAACCTATCTTAAGAAATATTCACTAAAATAAAAAGTGTGACAAAATGCAAGATTTGAGGTGGCCCCAGTCTCCACTGTATATACATTTTGACCTGAAGTCCTGAGTCATTAAAACTGGCTCATCTCCATGTTATTTGTTAGTCACGCAGTTACAGTATGGCACACACCTGCTTTACAGTTTCACTTCTCACTCGTGCACAAAAACAACATTGTGCAGGAGGAACAGACGGAAAATGGGCGTAGAATGCAGACGATCTGAGATTCTGCACACATAAATCATCTGTATCTTCTTGGTTTACTGTATCTTCCTACTTTCTACTTTTCTAATCTCTTGTTCTTGAGGATGAATTAAAGGAACAATTCACCCAAAAATGAAAATTAGCTGAAAATGTCCTCGTCCTCAGTTCATCAGAGATCAGGATGAGTTTGTTTCTTCATCAGGTTTGTAGAAATGTCTCTCTGCATCAGTGTCTCAGCAGTGGATGCTCTGCAGTGAATGGGTGCCGTCAGAATGAGAGTCCAAACAGCTGATAAAAACATCACAATAATCCACACCACTCCAATCCATCAGTTAACATCTGGAGAAGACAAAAGCTCAAACACATCCAGCATTAAGATGTTTTTAACTAAAATACCATAGAGTCCATAATCCATGATAACTCTTCCTTCAGTGAAAAAGTGCATCTGCTGTTGTCTCTCACATCAGAATCCAGTCACATATTTGTTTAGAGCTGTTTTGTCTTGTAAACGCTGCTTGATCTGTGCAGATTTCTCTCCTGATTCAGACCAGAACACGTTTTCACTGGAGGAAGAGTTATTATGGATTACAGACTCATATTTTAACTGGAAGCAATGGTTTTAAGTTAAAATGTCTTGATGATGGTTGTTAACTGATGGACTGGAGTGGTGTGGATTACTTGTGGATTATTGTGATGTTTTTATCAGCTGTTTGGACTCTCATTCTGACGGCACCCATTCACTGCAGAGCATCCATTGCTGAGACACTGATGCAGAGACACATTTCTACAAACCTGATGAAGAAACAAACTCATCCTAATCTTGGATGAACTGAGGACGAGGACATTTTCAGCTAATTTGAATTTTTGGGTGATGGCACCCATTCGCTGGGATGGGTCATCGAGTCAGCGTTAATTTTTGGGTGACCTGTTTCTTTAGATTCAGTCTAAGCATGGCAGCATTGTTCTTGGCTCACGCAGGTCAGTGCGCTCCGCTGCTGTCTCCTGTGGTCGGGACTCTGAAGCTGGTGTCCGGTAATGGGACGAGCGTGGGCAGCGTGATGAGCCTCCAGTGCCCCTCCAGACACCGAGCGGTCAGCGGCAATCAGATGTCCTGCATGAGGAGCAGCAATAAGACACACTGGAGCGGCGGGACACCGGAGTGTAAACGTAAGCCTGACACACTCATAAATGTGACCATCGACCACAAAGTTTTTCTCGATGGCTAACACACTATAACTGATTCATTTGGCACAATTTTCCAAACCATTCATACAGTTCTCAAAACAAAGACACATTTGTTTTGACTTCTATCACATTTCACCTGCTTTCTTTCACACATGTTCCAATTTGCTCAGTGTTTTCTGCAAAACTCTACACAAGAAGGGCATCATTTTGCACAGGTTTGACCATGGTCTCATTCAGAGCACACATTTATCCCTGTGTGAATATTAAGTAGCAAAACGGATAACACACAGGTCAGAATCCCAGCACAATATGAGCAAGAGCTGATTATGTGTTTTGGAAAATGAATCCTGGTAGTGAGAGACAAAGAGGAAGAGGAGGGGAAAAGAAAAACTAAGGGAACGAATGAAATATAAAGCACTATAGTTGATCATGTTCTGCTGCCTGCAGGATCATCTACAGGGTTTTACACGACGTACACATTACTATTACAGTACATAGTAGCAGTACTTCAGATGAGAGAACTTTCCCTGTTCTTTGTTCTGTAAATACTGTAGCACACATCCTCAAACTCATAACTGTGGAATTGATTTGTATCCAAGTACTTTTTTGTGTCATTATATAGACATTTGTTAATGCATCATTCATACAGATTAATGGACAAAAATATGAACCTATTCTTATTTTATAATAATATAAAGGATGTAATAATAGATTTGCATTAAGACTCGAAAAGGGCTTGTCAGTGAAGCACAGTTTACTAGGTGATATAACTGGATGGTCACAGCATATTAGGATTCAGAACTGCTCCAAGTGTCTCTTGAAAGTTCCCTCAGTCATGGAAAACATGTTCAAATTGGAAAGCAGTCTCTTCTGATCTGTCTCACTGTGTGTTTGCGCTCTGTGTTTGTGCAGCTTTGTCTCAGTTCGAGGATGACAGCTTTCGTTTAGCTGTTCTGCTGTCCTTCATCAGCTTAGCCATCATACTCATCATGAGCATCATCTTCATCACTTCCTGTCTGGTGAGACTCGTGAAACGCGAGGAGAGGAGAAAGTTGGAGAGGTGAGAGACGGATTGAGAATAGACAGAGCTCTCAAACCCGGTGCATCGTCTACCGCCTACAGCTTTAATATCATTCCAGCGCATTTTAACTCTGAGCCGTGTCATGCCTTCATTCCCTTGTGTGCTTAATTGTATTAAACATGCACTTGTAGTGCACTTCAAATCAGAAAAGTATATTCTTAAAAAACTGTACCTGCAGATAATGTAATATTCATGAAATAAAAGGCCATGTAAGTGTTTTTATAGGGACACTTTCATGACTATGCTTCTTAATATACTTTTAAAAATTGCACTTAATGTCAAATTAAGTTTCACTTTACAGTACATTTTAAATCATTGTTTTAATAATCTTTTGTCATGCTTTAAAGAAGTGCACTTATTATGATGTTAACTGCTTAGTAATAATTGTAACTGTAGTGTGTTATTTAATATTACATTTAAAGTTAATCTATTTTAAATGTACTAAACCGCAACTTCATCATTAAAAATGTCTAATTACAAATATATTTAAATACTTATTGTTCAAAATATTCTCTTACATTCATATAATTGCATTAATATGAATTTAAACTATCACATATTTTAATTTAAATGCAATTTTTGTATGTATTTTATTTTACTGTCTCTTTGTTAGACTGTAATTATCCAATTAAGTACTAATTAATAGTAATCAACAACAAAATGCGAACACTACAGGGTTAGGGCTTAGCTTAATTGCTTGTAATTCTCCATAATTTACTGTTATTGCTGTAAGGGCATGTAAAATGTGTAATGAAGACACTCTAAAATTAACATGCAAAAAATACTCTTTTAAAAAGTATGCTGAAGTATATACTTGTCTGCTGAAATTGTACAATAGGTTTGTGTGAGAAACAGGCCCATATTCCAGCAGTGTACTATAGGTGCTATACACTCTCTCCAAACCCAAGTGGACATGATTCAGAAGATCTCACATCAGTCATCTTACGAGAAGAGAAAGGCAGATGTGAAGGAAGTCAGTTAAAACCACCACTGACGCGGATGACTGTAAAGTGTGTGTCTTGTGTGATGTGTAGGGCAAGAAAAACTGGAGCGTCAGAGTTTTGGCAACAAATAGACGTTGAGGGTGCGGAGTTGCAGAGAGAGGTGTTACACGGCCAGAAAACCACAAACAACAACAACAACAACAACAGAGGAGAGAGACCGTACACAGACAAGCATATCTACGGCCACGGAGACCTCCACACTGCCTGCAGGTACTGTCCAAACACGACCAACACACATCTGCACAAACACTCAGTATGCTGCCATCACAAAGATAAAGAAAGAGTTCACCCCAAAAATGAAAATGCACTCACTCTCGGGCCATGCAAAATGTAGATGAGTTTGTTTCTTTATGAGAACAGATGTAGAGAAATTTTGCATTACATGCTAAACCAATACTTGCTCAGCAACAGATGCTCTGCAGTGAATGGGTGCCGTCAGAATGAGAGTCCAAACAGCTGATAAAAACATCACAATAATCCACAGCACTCCAGTCCATCAGTTAACATCTGGAGAAGACAAAAGCTGAAACAAATCCAGCATTAAGACGTTTTTAACTAAAATATTAGTCTATAATCCATAATAACTCTTCCTCCAGTGAAAGACATTAATTGATCAGTCATATGTGATGTTTTTATCAGCTGTTTGGACTCTCATTCTGACGGCACCCATTCACTGCAGAGCATCCATTGCTGAGACACTGATGCAGAGACACATTTCTACAAACCTGATGAAGAAACAAAAAGTTTTTTTTTTTCACGAACGTTTCTTTTTTGGGTGAACTGTTCCTATAAAATACAGTTATTGTATTAAATCCCTGACCCGAGATTTAACAGTCTAAAACTTTTTTAACGTTTGTGCAACATTGGTCAAGCCAGCATCAAAGTTTGTCCTGACAAGCTTTCCTTTTGTACTTTCCATGCATTGATCACATTTATGCGTGTGAAGTTAAAGAGCATCATGCTGGCATGCACTCATTATGATGATATGGTGTTTTTCACAGGTGTCTTCAGCAAGGGAAGCCCTGTCCTCCGATCATCCATCCGTCCCAGTTCTCTCTGATACTCAGTCCACCCACTGACTACCTCATAGACACACACATGGGCCCCGTCGAGGCCTGTGGGGCATTCCCTGTCCCCCGTGGTGCTGCAGGAGACAGACACTTCTGCAGGCCGCTTCATGGCCCGCTCTGGAACGGACCGCACCTGTTCAGCCCACATCCACCGCCTGTCCAGATGATGTCTATATGAGGATGTGCTGAAGACCGTGGATAATAATGAGGCAAACTGGGACTAGTCATGAGACAAGACCTCAACCGAGAACTGGAACTTGAGGATGTTGTTTTATTGTTATGTTTTTTGGATGATGTGTATTGAATTTTCTTTGCACTTAACATGCTATTGCACTTGATACTGGCCCAACATCAGTAACAATAGATGACAACCATAGATGTTTAAATAGCTGCATAATAAATCGTTATAACAAGACTAATTGAGCTGCAACATTACTGGATGTTTAAATACAGTATGCCTCATTCCCTTGACATTAAGAATGTAGAGTTTGCAGGAAAATAATCCAAAGGCTCTCCAGACAGACTGATGTCTTGAAGGACCATATTAATATCCTCATGGAATCAAAGTCTCAACTGTGTAGATTTGTTTTTGTACACAAACTAAAAACCAAAGCAAGCTTTAAAATGTGGAGATTTCAGCTAGTGTCGGTGCCTCTGTATATAATGTGTGAATAAAAACTGAATACCACGCTAAAGTGGCACACTGGAGTCCTTTCAGATGTTGTGCAGATTATAATACTGCGTACGTTTTGATCATTAGTTTTCAGAATTAGAGCTGGGGTTCTGAGGTGCACTGTCCTAATCAAACACTTCAGGACTACAAAGTCACAGGCAGCAGGTGAGTTTGGTTGCAGCTAAACTCTGCAGGAACCTTGAGGGACAGAGTTAAAGGGATAGTTCACCCAAAAATGAAAATCATGTCATCATTTAATCACCCTCAAGTAGATCCAAACTATCCCTTTAAGCAACACTTATAGAAACACATAACAAAACCGTGAGCGAATGGCATTAGTTGCACGCATTCATGGGCCAGCAGGCCACGCCGCGGTTCCTTATCAAACATGCACGTCTCGTCTGCATCTGAACAGTTTTTAACTAATAAATTCGTCATCAATAATATCAGTCATTTTCTTCGACTAGATCCCCATATGTTTATCCATCGTCTTCATTTTGTAACACTTCGTAGATATATTTCACTAAAAGTAAACGCATGACAAGAGGTGAAAGTGACAGAGAGTCCTCAAAACATACACGAATGATGACTCAATTCTGTTCCCATTGGCTTCGAATCATAAATGTGATGGTTATAAGAGTTACTGACCTGCATTAGAAGCTGCATGCTGTCGACAGTATGATGACAGGTAAAAGCTCATGCATTCACTTTTTTCACTCATTCACTCACTCACTAAGGCAACTATGACAAAATTGTACCTTTAGGGGTACGGTGGCTGGGGCAGAACCATTAAAGGGACATCTGTATGCTTTATCTACCCTTCAAAGTTTGATAATAGGGTACTGTCGTCTCAGACCTCCTCCTGAAGCAGTCTGAGAGTGATGGGATTTATTTGGCAGTGGCTATTTACACTAAGTGCAAGTAACATATTTTCTTAGCAATAGATACTATTTACACTAAGTGCAAATAGCGATGGATGCCATTTACACTGTTAAAATAGCAAGATTTTCTGCTATTTATACGACTTATTGCAAATAGTGGCAATTATCTGCACCTCAGTATTGTAGTACATTATAAACAGTACGCAATAATAACGTACTGAGTGTAAATTATAATTTTAATTCAAATTTATTAAAGGGATGCCACCTTATTGGGACAAAAGCCCTCCACCTACCCGATACTTTTTTTTTCAAGTTTTTGATTATTTCCTTCATTTTTATTGAAAAGAAATGCCTTTCCGATGCGATATGAGATTTGAAAAGGGAGAAAAAAAGTTTGGCAAAGAGGGCCTCGAACTCGGGTCGATTTAATCAAAAAGCATATGCCTTACCATCTACGCCACTGAAACTAATGCTAAATTATAGTCTTTTTTTAGTGTTGACTAACTCAATCACACGTTAGTGTAAATAGTCTTTGCCAACAAGGCAGGCTATTAGCACTTAGTGGCACTTGGAGGGCATTTACACCTGGTCTTTTCACGACTGAATAGCTATCAGAGCAAATGCATGAAGTGCCCAAGTGTAAACAGTTTCTTTTAGGGGCAGAAAAGGTACAGGTGTTGGGGCAGTGGCGTTGCGCTACAGCCATCCCGAGTTCGAATCCAAACTCGAGGATCTTTCCCGATCCTGCCTCCCTATCTCTCCCACTCCTGTCACCTCTACACTGTTCTGTACTGGTAAAAAAAAAAAAAAAAATTTATAACTAAAACATTAAAAACATTAATATTTTAATTAAAATTAAATTATCATTAAAAATCGCATTAAAATTATTCAGTGCATTCATTCAAATCTTTATTGTGTAATGTTTGATGTTACTGATGCTCTGTCATGTAATTCAGCTGTTTTATTTGATAGCAGCACATATAATACTGTATAAGACTAGTAAAACTAGTATCCTATATATAATATAAGATAATATAACTATATAGCTATGTCCAACATAGAGGCGTCATGCCCATTGACAGTGAGGGCACGTGCCCTCTCGGATTTTTGAATTCAGCTTCCAAAAGACAAAAAATAGCCGACTAATATTTTCTATATTTGATGCAATCACACCAGGTTCAGCGCGTCTATCATCAGCTGCTCGATGCAAACCTGTGTTCGCTGAGCCAGAGACAGACGCGTGTTTACAGCCCTGCGCATTATAACCAATCACACGCGATGCTGTTGAGCTGATGAATGTAATGACCAATCAGAGGCGTTCAGGGGACTCATCGCTCGCGGACTGAAAACTGCAGAATTCTCTCGTTAGAAACAATAAAGTGCAGATGTGTGTATGAATCTGTAAGTAATATATTCATTTCACAGTGTAAACAGCTTCAGTGGTTTTAATGGGAGTTTTTGAGACTGCTTGATTTCTAGACTGTGAGTGGAATTTGATAATGTAAATGTTCTTGGTAACACCACATGCACAAATATGCATTAAATAATGCTTAATAATGCACAGGTAATCCATTTATTAATGATTACTTCATCCGCAACTAATGAACATTTGATTCAAAGATTAAGTAATCGTAAATTGTTATCAGTTAAATGTAATAAACTTATTTTTTATCTAATGAAGTAAATTGATATGTTAATTAACACACTGGGTCGAAGCCATGCCTTTAAACTTCCAGTTGTCTGCTTTAATTAATCATTAGCTAAGGTATCATTATGTTATGACTTTACTTGTGGAGGCACAGAACTATTAACTAATTGATAAGTAATATGTCATTGTGGTTATGGATTTTGAATGAGTTAGTTACTCATGTCTCAACAAGTAAAGTCACACCATAATGATACCCATGCAAATGATTAGCTAATGATTATGTTTCCATGTTCTTTGCTCTTCTGTACAATGTTATGATAAGTATAGCCTGACCTAACTTACAATGTTTTATTCATATTAACTTTCAATGTTAAATTCACATTAAATATAAAGTCAGTCGTGTTAAAACTGTTATGGCATGACACCCATATATGTTACTTAAACAGACAGGTTATTATGCATACTTCATAGATTACATCATTAGGTTACTTTGACCATCGCCCACTATAGATCAACTAACAATCTATAAAGGTGAGAATCGAGATATAGTTAATGCGTTTGGGAATGTTTTGAATAAAATAAAACATAAGTGCTGCTGTTTGTCACATGATGACCCCTCAAAAATAATGAGTGCATGACGCCCTGCTCAACTCAGTTATCAATTGTTAAAACAAAGTCAATCCACAACATTTATTTATTTATTTTATTTTGCATCAAAAATGCAAATAGACATTCATTTTCGCCCCTTTAACAGCTGAATAACAATGCAATGTTCAGTGCCATAATGATAATGACTGTCTATCTGTGAAAATCTATTGGTTCTTCAGAAAGTCACTGTAAACCTCCAAATGATTCAGTTTTTGAAAAAGCTTAAATGAAGCACACATTCAAATTAGCAATAATAAAAGAACACTTATAAGTATGTTGTTTGGCAGTACAAAAGTTAAAGCTTACCGAGAAGCAGACATTACTGGGACTCTAAATGAATGCACTGTAGAATCCACTTCTACACAGTTGATTGAGACTGTGTGTGTAAATGCACATCGTGCCACCAGAGGTCAGCATCAGCTTTCTGAGAATAGCTTTTGTCAGTGTATGTGTAAACCCACAGAGAGTCACATGTATTACTAAACAGCAAGCGCTCTGAAGCTGAAGTGTGCATGCGACACTTTACTGCAGAACAAAGAGAGCACAACACAATGCACGACACAACATCCTAAAAATGTGATGCTCGGGTTAAAAAACATAAAAAAAAGTATATCTCTAGACCTTGTCTTTTTATAAGAGATGCAGATTGGATGCACACAATAATTGAATGTGGCATTGATAGACATGAGGGCAATGAAATATAGCTATTGACTCTTGAGCTCTTGGGCCCAGTTCATCTGAAAGACTGTTATCAGAACGCTCCTGCTTTCACGGCTCACTGTTTTCAACCGCTCACTTTGAGAAATGAAACACAAGGCACTCTGGACAGAATTTATATAATTCCAGGATCACTAGAAAATGACTTCCCATATTAAATCAATGGAAAACAAAGCAGCTCACATAATATTTATTATTAAGCAGACAGCCTAGAATATGGATTGGTCTAAAAAGAAGCTAAAATGAATATGCGGTAACTAATCACAACCATAAACAGAAGCACTTCCTATAAGAACTTGTGTCTGTTTCACCTCTGCTCTTGTTTGTGTACTAATCTATTGTATAACTGAAACTGTGAACTACAAATATATTTCTAATACTGATATAACACACTTCGTCCGTGTCTACTGTACACTCAGCAGGGCCGGCCCAAGCCTTTATGGGGCCCTAAGCAGAATTTTATGTGGGGGCCCCTCAGTTGAGTTTTCCCTGTTTTCCTCGCTTTCCTTCGTTTTAAATAAGAGTAAGAGCTCCGTGCGCATTTTACTTTCACTTTTACATTTTCAAATTGGTGCAGTTTGGCATCAAGCAGTTTTCCCTCATTCCCTGGCTTTTAAATAGCTTGTAAAAGCTCTGTGCTTATTTTACTTTCACTGTTAAATTAGCAGCAATTCAGCATCAATTGCTTGAATTCAATTCAAGCAACAACAAAATACAAAGTAGAATATAACTTTTATTAACAAAACGTACTATATGTAAACGTACCATGCTATATGCCTAATATAAAATAACTTACAAATTTTAAATAGGTATACAAAACTGAAAATCAGTAAAGACTGAGGAACAAATAATTATAAAACGTAGACCGTTTATTAGTAAAAGCGATGTTTGGAGTTTGGAGGCTCGGATTGCATACACCTTGATGTAAAATCATGGGGAAAATTTCACAGTTTAAATAAAGTAGAAATCAGCAAATACTGTGAAACCAAATAAATGAGAAACAAATGTTAAAAAAATGAATTAAAAAAACCTTCCAATATCACCTTAGATAAATGGCAGGTCAACAGGCTTTTCAAAATCCAAAACATTTTTAAAACAGGTGCTTTCACATTTGGTTTTGAAACTCTTCTGCCATGGTCTTGACTCCTGTCTGTCTCCCCTCTCTCTTCTTGTCAGTCATCTGGACTCACTCTCCTCACCTGATAATCAAATCTGATCTGATGCGCGACTGCCGTTCGTTCAGTGTGCTGCATTGAGCAGTTCTAATTGTAGTGTCTTTTTTATTTTTATTACTATTAAAAAAATCAAAATGAAGGTGAGGGACGGTGGGCAAGTGACGTAACCGGTATTGCGGCTTAACACCGGTATCACCGCCAACACTGTCTATCACAGCAAAAAAAAAGATATTTAGTTAAATAGGCTACACACTGATTTTTATGGAAAGCAGCAATAATAATCCTTTCAATTAATGGACGACATGTTTTATTCCTATCAAATACACATTGTGTAGGTTACTATAAAGTTTACTCTGTTTTTCTCCCAGCTAACTGACCACTTACTTTCATGTATTTCGTGAGAAATAGGTGAATTTACGTGATGTTAATCCGACAGATCCACACGGCGTATATTAGCAACATGCTCATTATTGTGCCTGCATGACACGTCGCTATAGAAATAATAAAATGATATGTCCTATAGAACATTTAATTATTTAATATTGCACCTTTGGATAATTACCACTGACCATTGACATATATCAGGAATATAAAATAAAATAAAATAATGGTCATTTCATATAGACTACTCTTGGGGGCCCTTTGGTGGGAGCCGCTTAGTTCGCTCATGCCTTGGGCTGGCTGACACTCAGTATATATCACATCTTCTCTTACAGTAGTTATACGCTCAGGACCTCCAACATTTACAAAAAGCAACTCCTTTCACTGACGTTTGAAAAAGATATACATTTCAGACTTTTTTGAAATTTCATTTTATGAAAAGGGTGTGTGTGTGTGTGTGTGGGGGGGGGGGGTATTCTAATCATGAAAAGCAGCGTCATACATTTACATTTTAATCTATTCTTTATTTAAGTAGCGATATTTACATCTATGACTGTTTATGCAGACCTATTTTTCATTCCATATAAAATTGCGTGTTATTAACCCCGCCTATGTCAAATACTTCACTTACATTACAATTTCAATAATTACTGTCAAGCTGAATAATCATAGCTGTTGATTACAGAACAATCAAATTAACATCAAATACAAAAGCTAGTAAAAGGCCAGTAAATAGATTTCATATCACAAAATTAAATACGTAATGACCAGGCTGTTTTCGATGATAGATCATTCACTGTTATGATCTGTTGTGATTAAATCATTTTCAACTTTTATTTTATTTTCAGGGTTTATTCTGTTGTTGTTTTCAATAAAAGCTACGTCAGTAGCTGCCTTAAATACAACATTATTTAATATAATACATGGCTAAAATGGGGTGTGCTATGCAGACAAATGTTTTTTTTATACACACCTACCTACCTTTGTAATTTATTTAAAACACAAATTTATATCTGACAGCTCTGAGCTTGTTGTTAAATTGTCTGACAGCCCACACCCAGTCCCACAGAATTTACCCATAATGCCCTGCTCCAAGCTCACACAGCTGATTAAACTTTAATGTCTTCTATAGCGATGTGTTTGTGTGTGTGTGTGTGTGTGTGAGAGAGAGCTGGAGTCACACGTCTGCATTGGGCCGCTGAACTCCGAACGCAGTGATGAAGACATTGGTGACAACTATGATGAAGATGCAGCCTGTGGTGATGTTCTCTAAGATGTTCAGCCTGAGATGTTTCTGCTCGTCATTCAGGTTCCACTTCACTGCAATCAGCAACAATACACACGTCAGCTCTGAACCCACAGAACAATCCAGTCTGACTCACATCAACAGTTTTCTGACCTGCTGGATCTTCAGCATGATTTTATTACAGCTTTTTCAACTGCTTTGATTTTGTGTGAAAGCAGTTGAAAAAAACGTCTTAGGTTGCGTATGTAACCCCAGTTCCTCGAAGGAACGAGACGCTGCGTCAGGAGACGCTTTGGGAAACGCCTACAGCGTAACCGGCTCTGAATACCAATGAAATCTGTCCAATGGATGGGAGGGGCGTCACGGGCGAGGTGACGTAATGACCAGCTGGTATAAAAGCATGTGCAGTGAAACCGGCGTCAGCTTCTAGAATGAAGCAAGCGCTGGCAGGGATGCCGGAAGTGTGGACTCGCGACGCAGCGTCTCGTTCCTTCGAGGAACTGGGGTTACATACGTAACCTAAGACGTTCCTCTTCAGGAACTCGAGCTGTGTCAGGAGACGCTTTTGGGAACGAGATACCCACGGCACCAGACTTCCAAGTCCCTGCCCTGTGTGTATCCATACGGAGCACAGCTAGGGTGAGAGAACGGAAAAACCTGGAGTGGCTCGTATGTCTAGGCCATAAAACCTGACAAGGACAGGGGCGTAGACCACACCTGCGAGAAAGGCCTGGAGGCCGCCACACTCCTCGTGGAATGAGCTCTGACCCCCATCGGCGAGGGGAGTTCAGAAGACTTATAGGCCATCTGAATGGCATCCACAATCCACCGACTGAGGGTCTGCTTGGAAGCAGGAAGACCTCTCTTAGGGGGACCGTAGCAAACAAGCAACTGGTCCGCCCTTCTCCACATGGCAGCTCTGTGGACGTATGCTCACACTGGACACATACGATTTAGCTTTTGCTGGTCAGGCTCCCGAAAGGAAGGAGGACTAAAGGCCTGCAGTACGACAGGCTGTGGTGTGACCGAAGGAACTTCGCAAAGTCCAAGTGAGAAGGGGCCACTGACAGGCCGCAAATCCCCAAATCTCTTCAGAGATGAAATCGCCAGAAGAAACACGGTCTTCAGGGCGATCTGAGATCTCCTCAATAGGCTCGAATGGAGGCCTACAGAGAGCATCAATACCCCAGCCAAGTCCCAAGGGGGGGGCCCGGGACCGTACTGGAGGCCTTAGCCTCAGTGCACCACGGAGGAAACGTGTAACTAGCGGGTGTCTGCCCACTGACTGTCCACCAAGAAGGGTGTGGTAGGCCGAAATTGCCGCCACAAAAACCTTCAAAGTGGAGTGGGCTAACCCTGCGGAGAGTCGAGCCTGCAGGAACTCCAGCACTGTACCAACCGGGCAGGTTAACTGGGTTGAGCTGGCGATCTCCGCACCATGAAGTGAAGAGTCTCAACTTCAGGGCATACAGTCTCCTCGTAGAGGGAGCTCTGGATTGGAGAAATGGTCTCAACAACATCGGTTGAGTGACCGTAAGCTACGAGCCGTGCCCCTTCAGGGGCCACACCCACAGCTTCCACAACTCCGGGCGGGGATGCACAAGGTGCCTCCTGCCTGTGAGAAGAGATCCCTCCTGACAGGAATCTCCTATGGAGAGCCGTCGAGGAGGAAAATCAGGTCCGAGAACCATACTCTGCCCGGCCAGAACGGGGCTACTAAAAGCAGCCGGAGTCCATTCCGGCGCACTCTCTCCAGAACTCCGGGGAGCAGAGCAATCGGGGGAAAGGCATACAGACGAAGCCTCGGCCACGTCTGTACCATGGCATCCAGCCCCTCGGAGCTGGATGATGTAGAGGGTACCAGAGGGGACATTGCGCTGTCTGAGTGGCGAAGAGGTCCACCTGAGCCTGGCCAAACACTCTCCAGATCTGCTTCACCACCTCGGTGTGAAGCATCCATTCCCCAGATAACAGCCCCTGCCTCGACAGGGTGTCTGCTCCCACATTGAGATGCTAACTCAGACGCTCAGAAGGGAGCGGCATGCTCAAGGTGACCCTCTAAGTTGAGGGGAACAATGCCAGCTCGACCAACAGCAGAGCCGGGAGGGAGCAGCATGCTCATAGGTGACCCTCTATAGTGAGGGGAGCAATGCTAGCTCTACCAAGGCAGAGCTCTGGAGAGCGGAGCACTTAACTCTCAGCATGAGAGGGAACTCAGACGCTCAGAAGGGAGCGGCATGCTCAGCTCCGCTACGATACTGGGTGGAAGAGACTGAGATATGCGCTCGCTGGAGACCGCTGCGCCCTGAAGCACCATAGGTGGCAAGGTTGGCAGAACGATCTCCTGAGGGCGCTGGGGGGCGATGATCGCTGTGTGCTGCAGCGAGCGTCGCTCTACTCCAGCGGAGGCTACCCTCATAAGCCCTGATCCCACTCACATCAGGGCTTCTTGGCCAAAGACCTCTTCGTCTGCTTGGCTGGGAGGTCCTTGACCGCGCACCCTTCTTACCGCCCCGACCCACTCCAGCGGGGGCAAGCTTGCCTATACGAGGAGCCAGCACACGGCAGGGGCTGCTCTCGCCCAGCAGCCTCAATGAGCTAGAGAGCGGCGAGGGAGAAACCGCTGGAACGCCGCCACCTGCCTCCCGAACCAAAAAAGGCCAGAAGGCAAAGTGGGGCGTCCAGAAGGAAGACCCTGTCGCGGTTTTTCTTTAAATCCGACAGGGTCAACCAAAGATGCCTCTCCACCGCCACCAGGGCTGCCACAGATCGCCTTGACGGTCTTGACGGCGACCTGCTGCCGCGTACCCCTTGCCTTCAGAGACGACGCAGTGTCAGGGGACAGATAGCTCGCAAGCGTCTGTTCCACCCGCGGCATCGCTCTGTAACCGCGCTCACTCGTCCCCATCACATTACCGTAGTACTCGAATGAGGGGACGAAGAGGCGGGCCGAATTGTTTTCCCTACGAACTCGACACCTCAGTGTGGAGGTTCGGGAAAAAAAAAAAAAAAAAAGGCAGGCTCCGATGTGGAGGTGAATCTGAAACCGCAGAAAACGCTCGTATAACCCTCTCTGCGGTTCGACAAGACACTCCACAAGCTCCTCATATTGGGGTGACAGAGTGGGTGCAACATGCTCGACGCTTCCCATGTCAATCTCCTCGGAGGTAGACACGAGAAACGCCGATGCCGCTGCCCAAGGGGAAGTAACTGCAAGGCGGGCTTCCGGACTCGAGGAGCGGTCATGGGATCTGACAGGTGAGAATGGAGATAAAGACTCGCTCGTCTCCGATCCCTCCATCAGATCCCGATGCGAACCCCACGAGCGCCGTCCTTGCTCCGCCTCAGCGGAAGCGGGGCAGCGCCACGGGGAACGCCAAACACACACAAGTTGTGTGTATCCCCCGCACACAAAAACGTTTGCAGCTCGTATTGCGCTTCTCCCATATTCCAAGCCTTAAACTGGCTCTTCTTAGACATATATAAAGACAGACAACAGTAAGATATTAATAAGACTGACAGAAACACAGAGCGCTAGCTGAATGACAGAAAGCTGACGCCGGTTTCACCGCACGTGCTTTTGTACCAGCTGGTCATTACGTCACCTTGCCCGTGACGTCCCTCCCATCCATTGGACAGATTTCATTGGTATTCAGAGCCGGTTACGCTGTAGGCGTTCCCCAAAGCGTCTCCTGACACAGCTCGAGTTCCTGAAGAGGAACTGTAATATTACAGCAAAAGTTTTTGCAAATGTTTGCTTTTGAGATGTGTTTGTGATATTTTGAAAGTAGTGCTTCATTTTGCAAGAGATGTGAGGCATTTTGCATTTTGTGTGCAATTCTTGGTTTTGTGTGTAAAGTTTTGATAAAAAGAGGCAAAGTTTTGAAAATGTGTAAGCAGCTGAAAAAAACTGTATTTGGTTATCTGTTATTTCCTATGCACATTAAACAGCCTTGTTTCAAACAAACTTGTAACAACATAAGAATAAATCATGGTGAGCAAACCTACTCTGAGGTTCGAGCAGCAGAGCTTCAAAACAATATTCTTTTATAGCTTTTCTACTGCTAGTTAAAAAAAAAAAAACTTCTGTCAAGAAAAATGCTAAATATCTGAGAGTTTTCCTCCCAGCAGACAGTAAAGCGTTGCTGACTCTCTGTGTGGTGAGGACCAGACTCACAGGTTGAGCTCGCTGGTAAAGGCAACCCCTCCAGCTCGTTCAGATCTGTCTGCTCATCATAGATTAGAAGCGGTCTGACAGAACGAAAGTGCTCTCTGCTGATGAGAGACGCATTATCCACCGGAGCACTGACTGCAGCAAACAGCCTTTAATCAGGAAAAACACCCCACTCTGTCCAGTGTTGGGGAAAGTTACTTTTAAAAGTAATGCATTACAATATTGCGTTACTCCCTAAAAAAGTAACTAATTACGTTTTATGGAAAGTAATGCGTTACTTTTGCGTTACTTTTTAATATGAGCAGGGCTTGATTGTTTTTAATACAAGAAGTTCTAATTATAGCAAATGTAAAAGCCCTTTCACACCAAAAAGTGTAATGAATAAACTTCAGGCTGAAGGAAGAGTAAATTGACGTCTGTACAGTAGAACGCAGGAGAAGAAGGTTCAACACTCTTCAGCAATAAAAACACAATGAAGCACAATTGTTAGTTTATCTAAAGTCATTTTTGCTTATTAGTATGATTGAACTGGATCATCAAAGGTCAGCAACAAAGATATTGGTTAATAAAATAGGATTAGATACATTTGTGTTGTTTAACATATTTAATTATTGCAGGTTTGCGTCATATTCTGAGTTTGCATTTCACTGTTTTAAATAATTTTGATGAATACTAAATCTGTTTTTGCGAGTGGGATGAATTAATGCACATTCACATCTAGTCTAGAACTACAGTAACAGCATGTTCACAGCGCACTGTCAGTCGATAAATGGGGAAAAAGTAACTCAGATATTTTCTTTTAAGCTAAAAAGAAATGCGTTACTTTACTAGTTACTTGAAAAAATTAATATTATTACGTAACTCGCGTTACATGTAATGCGTTACCCCCAACACTGACTCTGTCTGATGGAGTCCTCAACACTGGTAAAGCAAGAATGAGTGTTTCTATCATAGACTGATTGATAATCATTGATAATCAAATTGTTGAAAACATGGTGAACGAACATTTTTCAGAATGCTCTAATTTTCCCCAAATTCTAATGACAGTATTTCCTTAAAACAATATGGTGGGCATTTTGTGGTGCTTTATGGCAAAATGGGATTTAATGACTGTGTTAGAGAATAAATATACATAATTAGTCAAAATGAATGGGAACTTAATGATAATGATTTGGGTTTTTGCCAAATGAATGCAGTGTGATTGTATTTAATTCCTCTTTGACATTCAAGTTCAGCATCCTGTGGGTGTGGCCAATTCAGATTCAAACTCATTAATGAAAGTCAATTAAATGCTGCATTTTGATGCTTAAACAATGGTATAGCCTGACACAGCGTTTAGTCATTAAATGTATGAGAATGGCATTGTGTGTGTATCTGTGTGTGTGTGTGTGTGTGTGTGTGAGAGATCACGCTCGGCTGGGTCAGAGAGAGACGGTGAGGTCAGCGGGGGCAGATCCGAGGCTCTGGAGAGTCAGTGGGAATGGGAAAAAGCGACAGAAAGGGAAGGACAGACAGAGAAAGGTTCTGCTGATATGTAGGTCAAAGAGAAAGAGAGAGAGTGAGGGGGTGTATTGTGATGCTATTGTCATGTGCTGCTCCTCTAATCCCAAATTCACACTGAGTTTCACAGAGTGTTCCTGAAGCAGACGTGTGCTTACGGCTTCAATTTACTGAATGAAGCAGTGCCTGCAGGGATTCACTCAATAATTCAGAGAAGAAACACCTTATGAGAATCACTGTGCAGAGATTGAGATGTTAGTCATCTTATTTGAATATAAGATTAAAATGGTTTGGTTTTCTTTCATAGCTGGTCATTGACAGGTACAGTATGCAGCACTGCTCTGATGATGCTTTAAACTGTAATACTATTAATTAACCCTTCCTGCTCTCTGTAAGATTTATAACAGAATTTAAGACAGAAATACGCAACAACATCATTCTACGAGTGTTTTTGCTGTGACTGTCACCAGAACTGCTTTGAGCTGAATAATGACACTACTGTCTTCTGCAGAGCTGCTTTACATCTGAAATTGAATTTGTTTCATAATTGATACTTTTTTTCATTTAGTCTTCTCAGATAATGAAGTTTGGTCTCGACAGAAGGAGGCCTGTTTTCTAGATTTTCCGCTGTAACTAAAGAGATGATGATCAGTCCATGACTTAATAAATGTAAAGCTGCTTTGAAACAACCTGTATTGTTTAAAGCACAATATAAATAAATGTGTCTTGACTTAACTGGTGATCTCGGATCAGTGAGAGCAGAGAGACTTGACTTGCTAACATGCATTTTGATGAACTGAAACAGATTTTTTAACTTCTATGACTGACTAAGATATATCACAATAGATGTCTCAGACTACAGAGCACTTGTGTTCTTCAGTGCTTCGTGTCTGTCAGATGACAGCATCAGTGTGAGTCACAACAGGCCACTAAATCGCTTCATGATGATGGGACTGCAAATGAGCACTAGTCTATAAACTAAATGATAATGTACATCCAGCCAGGTGTTATGGCAGAATAAACCTTGAGAGGGTGATCAGGGTCAGATGGGTCTTGTATCACCCTGAAGGGTTAATAGCAAACAGCTTTAAACCCAGACAAAACAAACTAATTCAAACAAGACAAACATTTTAAGGAATAATGTATAAACGTACCACTTATTACTAAGCATTTCAATACATAATTGTGTTCATAAAATATTTAAGTTGAAACTTAAAAAATCTCACCTACTTAAATTGTTGTATTATATAAAATTTAATAAAAGGGGAAAAAAAATGTACTTTTACAAATTAATAGTAAAAAAAAATTCATTATGTTATAATCCATTACAGTAAATACGGTCTATAACTGAGGTGCGAGATGGTAATAGCTGTGTTTGTATAAGCGGAGTACTTCGATTGCAGTCACTTTAAATGAGTGGGAATAACACAGTATCTCCTGTGCTCTATCAGGTCCTGTAATCGCTGCTGTGTGCCCTGGGGCTCATTGCTATCCAAGTACTCTCAGATCCTCTGGGTACACAAGCCTCTGTTTACTAGGCTAGGGTTCGATCCACTCTATCAGCAAATCTATAGGCTAAACCATGTCCTCCAGAAACTCTCCATTTAGACTGATGTTGATAAGTGTTACAGAATTGACATAATGTTTTCTTGAGGTCGACGAGGTTAAATCTTCCACTACAAATAAAAAGCCCTCTGAGTGTTTGGTAAGTAATGTTATGATTGGTTTTGGACTTTTTCAGCATATTGCAAACCACACTAATGACAGTTTATTGTTGTGATGCCAGTATGTCTTCAGTAAATATTCCACTGAGCAATGGATGATAACAATGATTAAACAAGTAAAAACAAAAATAAGACAATGACCATGAAGTTCAGTCAGGAAACTCTATTTGACACAAGCTGATAGATCCTTGACATGTAATCTAGCAATCACATTGTATTCTTCACGGTGCAAGCCATGGTCACTCATATATTTACAACCAAAGAGCTTGCAAACTCCATGTCCTTGCCTCCCCCCCCTCTTTTACCCCATGCAACACTGAACACTGATACTATGACCCCCCCCCCCCCCCAGCTCCCCCCACACACTTAAAAACTGTGACCAGCACCTGTCACTTGTGCAGCAATGGACTGATTACTACCTCATCCAGCATTGACTGCAAACTACCTCTTCAGATAGTCTGATAAAAAGACTGTTCTCTTGTCACTTTAACAGACTGATAAGCTCTTCTTGCACTACACATATATCTGCACAGTTTTGTTTTATGTAACTGGTTTGCGCTCTATCTGCCATGTGCCTTATGCCACTATATCTCTTTCTTTATTTTTCTACAATGTCCTCATTTGTATATCTGTATAGTTGTATGTACATATGTTTAAACTGTACTTATCTGTATTTGAACGTCTACTGTCAGTGTTTTAAATGTTAACTGTATGCACCAAGGGTCTGAGAGTAACGCAATTTCAATTCTCTGTATGTATGTGCCGTACATGTGGAAGAATTGATAATAAAGCAGACTTGACTTGACTTGACTGTGTACAAAGACCGACGGAAAATGAAAAGTTGTGATTTTCTAGGCCAATATGGCTAGGAACTATACTCTCGTTCCGGCGTAATAATCAAGGAACCATGGGTGCAGCAGGAGCAGTGATATTACCCAGCGCCTGAAAGTAGTCCCCAGCTATATCATAACTAGTTGGGACTACTTTCAGGTGCTGTGTAATATCACTGCGCAAAGTTCCTTGATTATTACTACAGAAGAGTCAAGTTTTAAATAGGAAAAATATCAAACTCTTTGGTCGTTTTTGAGCGAGATGCTAACAGTCTAATCAGATTCAGTGATCTATGCTAAGCTAAGCTAAAAGTGCTACCGCCAGACCCAGAGATATCGGCTGAATGGATTCAAAAACAGTAATACTCAACTGTTTAACTCTGGGGGAGTTGGAAAATTAGCCTATTTACAAAAAAAGTGGAGTGTTCCTTTAAAGCTGCATCACACACCATAAGTAAATGGTTTTATACTGCTTTGTCTGGAAATGACAATTGTTTCCTATGCAGTGACGTTAGCCAATCATAACAGCGGCCGATTACTGAGAAGCCTTAAAGGACATGTCCCTTAACAACAGGTCTTAAAGAGAGAAGGTCGGAATGAGGGTTGAAAATAATAATTTTCCATATATTTATTTATTTTATTATATATTTATAGAATAACATTATAAGTAAATATATTAAAATAATACAAAAATCCATGTAATGACCCCTTGTCATGAAGTGGGCAGTAAAAAGCATCTAGTAGAGATTAAAATACAAGCGGTACAAGCAGAATACCTGATTTTGATATTAAGAGCTGCGTTGTTTTTTGTGTTGTCTAGTAAGTCAAGTGCACCTTGAGTCCTGCTGTAAGGCAGGTGTGTGTGTGTGTGTGTGTGTTCTCATTCACCTATGAAGATGAGCAGGATGCCCACTAACACCTGCAGACAGAGCGACAGGCTGATGAGCGTGATCAGGGACGTGTACAGGGGGTTTGGGGGCCCCTGCTCCAGCACGGCCTTCAGCTGCGAGGCGTTAGCCATTAGCAGAGCCACGTCCAGCATGCTCTCCGCCGCGCTCTTCTTATTAGCATAGTGGTTCATGTTTAGAGGAGCGCGCGACAGGCCGAGACTGTGAGAAACCTGACGAGAGAAACATGGGGAGAGAGGACTGTTATCATGTTAAAGCCAATATTAAACTAATCCTATACCAACTACTGCACGACTATTTTTTGTTCACTGAAGCATTTCCCTTGAACCCGCTTTACTGGTTTTTCCCCGGCATTTGACTATACTGACTATAGTGTGAGGGAATTACAGGCTCTTCT
Source organism: Barbus barbus (assembly GCF_936440315.1). Lineage (NCBI taxonomy): Eukaryota > Metazoa > Chordata > Actinopteri > Cypriniformes > Cyprinidae > Barbus > Barbus barbus. Next base: position 3,822,785 of record NC_136756.1, read on the forward strand.
GGAAGCTGGTTCCAACTGCGGGCCGCATAATAGCTAAAAGCAGACTCCCCTTGTTTTGTGTGAACCCTTGGTATTTCTAACTGACTCGATCCTAATGATCTGAGAGGTCTGTGTTAGGTTTATATTCAGTGAGCATATCTGAATTATAGTGCTTTGTAGAGAGTCTCTTACACACGTATAATACTTGTTTTGTTGAAGAATAACTTTTATAAATTAATTTGTTTCATGATTTTCATGATGCAAAGACTTGACCAAAGATGCCCTGTAATTCTCATGTGTCTCAAAGCTGCCACAGAAGTGATCTGAAATTTGTCAAATCTGATTTAATCATTTTGGTGAAAGATTTGAAAGTCATTTGAATTTTGGGATGAATAAAAATTCTCACTACAAGTACTGTGGTTTATCATGTAAATAGAGTTTGAATGTCAGCCCAACTAACAGTGCACATGTTTACAGGCGGTAGAGGATGAGCTATTAACCTTGATTTACAATGAACTGCAAAGCCCTTATTGAGCACACTGAACTTACAGAATGAATGGTATGGTCTTGGCACGAATGCATGATTTATCTAAAAATGTATTGACTGCCATAATCTTGAAGAGTTTCTGGTGTCATGAAGTAGCATGAAGAATAATAAAGAGAGAGAGAGTGCTGACTCTGGCACTTCTGGTCTTACTGACTGAGGACTCGATTACTGCTCTTTCTTGACTAGTACACTCACAGCCCTGAGCTCCGCTGGAGGATCTAAAGTAAAAGCATATCTCACAGTTAATATCGTTAATATCGTTAATATCGGGGAAGTCGTGGCCTAATGGTTAGAGAGTCGGACTCGTAATCGAAAGGTTGCGAGTTCGAGCCCCCGGCCGGCAGGGATTGTAGGTGGGGGGAGTGAATGTCCAGCGCTCTCTACACCCTCAATACCACGACTGAGGTGCCCTTGAGCAAGGCACCGAACCCCCAATTGCTCCCCGGGCGCTGCAGCATGGCTGCCCACTGCTCCGGGTGTGTGTTCACGGTGTGTGTGTGTGTGTGTGTGTGTGTGTGGATTTGTTCACTACTCACTGCTGTGTGTGTGCACTTGGATGGGTTAAACGCAGAGCACCAATTTCGAGTATGGGTCACCATACTTGACAATACGTCACGACTTTACTTTTTTTACTTTAATGCCCACACACTAAAACTGCAATGTAGTTTTGTAAAATCTAAAAGAAGTATGCATGAATGTGCGCGTATGTCTCTACACAGGAAAGATTTACCGCATATGTTTGTTATAATTGTTTGCCTGGACCTTCCTGAGAGAAAGTGTCACTATTTACCACAACAGAGCAGTAAATATAACAGATAACTGAATATGCATGTGTACTGAAAGATATTTGATGTATTATTTTATGACTAATAGTCAAACACCAATATACATGTGAAGTGTCAGTGAATGGGTGCCGTCAGAATGAGAGTCCAAACAGCTGATAAAAACATCACAATAATCCACACCACTCCAGTCCATCAGTTAACATCTGGAGAAGACATATTTCACTTCAATCTGTTGCTATATATATATATATATATATATATACAGTATGGACTCGTATAGAGTATAGAGTATATATATATATATATATATATATATATATATATATATATATATATATATATATATATATATATATATAGACGTATTTTAGCTGGAAGCTAAAACATCTTGATGGGTTTGTTTGAGCTTTTGTCTTCTCCAGATGTTAACTGATGGACTGGAGTGGTGTGGATTATTGTGGTGTTTTTATCAGCTGTTTGGACTCTCATTCTGACGGCACCCATTCACTGCAGAGCATCCATTGCTGAGACACTGATGCAGAGACAGATTTCTACAAACCTGATGAAGAAACATACTCATCTATATCTTGGATGGCCTAAAGGGAAATAATATTTTTAGCAAATTTTCATTTTTGGGGTTAACTATCCCTTTAAATAATACTCTTGCTGATACCCTTCCTTCCTTCTGTCCCTCTTCTTTCATCCTTCCTATCAGTATTCCTCTGCTGACTGTGCAGTCGTAATGACAAGACACCTCTCTCATGCTGTTGATCTCAGGATGGCTGCGCTCCAGCGGCTCATCGATCTACCATAGGGAAATTACATTTCCCTGATTCTCTACAGAGCTTTTAGTTACACTGCTTACACACACACACACACACACACACACACACATACAGACAACTCTCAATGCTCCCAACAGCACAATCTGTGGCCCAACTCAACTCCAGTGCTCTCAAAGTCAACATGAAACACACACACACAAACACACCGGTGTTGTATTGACTCTGCCCACAGATAGACAGCAGTTAACCACACCAATCGCTCTTCATAACAACTGGAAAGATTCAGCTCGATCCAGTACAACCACACACACACACACACACACACACACAAAGGAAAAATGAAGCGCCTATAAAGCAGCAGTTATAAGTCTGATTAACCCTTGTGCATCAATAAAAAAAGTTACACATAGGTCCATAGTGGACAAAAATGTCCATGTCAAAAAACAGTCATAAACATTGGAAGCTTGGTAGACTTAAGTGTGGTCTCATTTTAAAAAAGACCTATGGCAGATTATTGTTGAAGTAAAAAAAAGTTTAAAAAGTGAAACCAAAAAAAAATATACAGGTTTAAGTTTATGAAAATGATTTATGAACAATATTTTATAGAAAATATAAATTTTATGAAACATGTTGAACTCTAAACCTGCTAGAAAATCAAAGCCATAAATCTAAACAAGTTTTGTTCCCAATTTGATGTTGATATCTCAAAAAATGAGCTTTCAGTAAGATTTGTTTGGGCGCAGTACCAGATTTTCCCCATTAGATGCCAGCAAAACTCCACTGGTGCACACAGTGGTGGGATTTGTGATTTACAGTAGAGTTTTATTTCTCAAATATTACAAGCACACACACAATTGTTTTTATGACACACATACAAACCACACTCTGACATCTATACCAACCCACCCACACAATTATAGCTGCATTATTTATCCAGTTGGCTCTATAATACGCAGAAGCAGAAAACAGGAATGAAGCGAGTATTTGCTTTATAGACCCTTTATAGACCAAACCTGATAAAATGGCACCATCTGGTAAAAAATAGTAAAAAAAATCTAAATTTGAAAGCCTTGCCAACAGAATGAAAACCTATTAACAATAATTGCATCATTTTACAGTTAAAGGGTATTGCGATTAAAAATAGCAGTTGTAATGGGTTTCAATGGGGACATTTTTGTCCAAAAGGTGCTGAGAGGAACTATTTTTTGTACCTAGTGTAAAATAGATTTATTAAAGGAAATGAGGGTGGAATATTAAAATTCCAATAAAAATACACACCTGAGCCAAAATTTATGTAGTTAGCATTAACAAATGCAAAATTATCAATAAATAAACTAAAATGGACAAAAATGTCCATAAGGTTGCACAAGGGTTAAGCAGTCAGCGGCATACGCTAACAGCTCTTTAAATGCTGTATGAAAGAGTTGGATTGTGTGCTAGCAGGTTTAGCGTCTGTGACCCACCTGCAGTCCAGGACCAGCGGCCGTGTTTAATTCAGTAGCGTCTGCTGCCATCGCTGACACTGGGCTGTTCTCCTGTGGGTCAGTGTCCTCACTTGCACAGGATTTACAAGACCTCAGACCTCAGGCCAATATTTCTGAGCGGATGTAGGGACCGGTGGGAAGAGGTTGGTATATGATCTATCATGTCTTGTTTACACTCATCCAGTATTTACGTCGTTGCTCACTCATGTATTCACAGTCTGGACTGTTTGAATTCTACACTGTATTTATTACTTCTTATACCATAGTGGTTATAATTCATATTTCTTGTATTACATTTGCCCAGTAAAGAGGATCATTACAATTACCTTAACTTAAATATTCATAAATGCAAAAAGCAAAAATTGCTTGGCTACAAATATATTCTATTTATGCAGTGTATCTCTTGTTTATTTTTAAAGGCATAAGTCCTGTCTGTAGCTGTAGAGAAATAGAAAGGGCCACGACTCAAATTTCACTGTGAATATCCGAGCCAAAGCTTTTAATGTCCGACTGGGGCTTGTGTTACACATGAAGGAAACGCAGTAACACACCTTCAGGCTTTAAAACATTATAAATATAAATATACTCTAATCTTGTTTTCTTGTCCTTTTTTATCTTGAATGAAGGAACCCTTGGAATGCTTTTTGAGACACTGAAATCTTGTTTTGAACATTCAGATGATTCCTCTTCCGTCTCTCATGATATGCATCTCATTGTGTTCCAAACCCATACCATTTTAGCAAGATGCCAGAGCTGCGCTTTTCCACGGAGGGAGAGACAAACAGGGGAAACAACTGTATACAACTCACACACTAGGTCATACAATCTGCTCATTAAGTGTGCCATCATGTGACACTGTTTCCGGCTCCAAACTGAAATCAGATGCCAAAAGCAAACAACAAACAGTGCTAATATACACTCTTAGAAGAGAGTTTCCACCCCTGGATTAAAAAAGAAGGTAATTGTGACAATTTATCTCACAAATCAGATTTTTTTTCTTGCAGTTCTGATTTTATATCTCACAAATCAGAGTTGTGAGATACAAACTTGCAATTGCGAGAAATAAAGTCAGTATTGTGAGATAAAAATTTGCAATCACCTTTATTAAATGTTACAAAACACTTATGATATGTAAACTCTGAATTGAAAGAGATTCAGTCTGAATTCTTTGTCGATTGAGAAGAACAGTCAGAATTTTGTGGCTTCTCTACACAGTGTCCTGATCTTTATGTCCATACTCAAATCTCAGACGGTCAGACAGTGATTCATCTTTTATGAATGTTTAAAATATTGATAGAAATGGAAATGAGAGGCTTGGACACAGAACCAGAATTCCTTATGTCACGACTTAACAAGCGGACAGCTTTCCCCTGGTTTCACAGACAAGGTTTAAGCCTAGTCCCAGACTAATGTAAATCTGAGCTGTTTCAACTGAAAGAAACTTGCACTGATTGATCTTAAAATATATCAATGTCTTTGTTTTGACGCACACCAGTAATTGTTTTTTCTAAGGCATGTTTATAAAAATGACTTTAATCTCCTAATTGAACTATGGCCTAATCCTGGTTTAAGGTCCTTGCACACTGAGTCCAACATTTTTGTATTCGTCATCCTTTCATATCAAAATGCTTGCTACAGATATGAAAAAATATAGAAAATCAAACCTGATCCATATTTTTTTATGACGGAGTAAACTTTCAGAGGCAGTGTGTAAAGATGATTGACACAACATGAGGTTGTATTAATTTTGTAGTGTGTGAAAATTGTGGACGAGAATTTCCAGCCCGATCTCACGGCAATTCGTACATATTTTACGAGGTGGCTAATTCGTACGAATTCGTACGACCTCACTCGTACAAATTCATACGACTTTTGCTTAATTGTACGTATTTTACGAGTTGCCAATTCGTATGAATTTGTACGAATGACCTACACCTAACCCCGTCCCTAAACCTACCCGTCACTGGGGTTTAGACGAATCGTACTGAATCGTACGAGTGAGGTCGTATGAATTCGTACGAATTAGCCACCTCGTAAAATACGTACGAATTGCCGTGAGATAGCGTTGGAATTTCAGACTCAGTGTGACTTTTAGTCTGTGAAACCAGGCCTTGGCGTGACAAACAAATTACAGTAATAATGATCAATTAATAATTTAATAATAATAATAATAATTTGTTTAATTTCCACTAATAATTTATCAGTTTGCACTGGCTACCAATACCTGCTCGCATAAAATGTAATGTTTGCCTACAGAACCACCACCGGCTCTGCACCCCTTCAGCTAAATTCAGTACTTCAGACGTATGTGCCTCTAGAAGCTTGCGTTCTGCAAGTGAACAGCGCTTTATTGTTCATCACAAAGAGGCACATATACAATGGCCGAGAGAGCTCAATGCGCTGCAAATAGAAAAAAAGCACCAGCAAATTAAGAAAACATCTTCATCAGTTTGACAGCAGGTGTTGCAAATGCTCACAACGCAACCAAATAAAGAAACACGCTGCCAATAAAATTATTTATTTGGTTGCGTTGTGAGCATGCTTCTTAAAAAATAAAAGAAAATAACACTAGCTTCTCTATTCTTTTTATATTCTATCTATTTGTTTTCTTTTTAATTATTATATGATAAAAAAAACCTTGCTATGTGTAAGCTAACTGAGACTTGTCACTTGCATATCTGCTCTTTTGTTGGTTTTGATTGCTTCTATTGTCATCATTTGTAAGGCGCTTTGTATAAAAGTGTCTGCTAAACGAATAAATGTAGAAATGCACCAATGTGCATGAGTTGAATGCATATGGGACACTTTTAAGGATCTGTTCCCTTCTCGCTGTTGCTGTATGGAAAAGAGTTGCTTGGAAATCCTGCGAAATATCTCCTTTTGCAGAATGTTCCGTTTGGTCTGATCCTGATGTGAAGTGAGAGGTGAGGAGGAGGCAGAGGAATGTTGGGGATGATCCTGTGATTGGAGCAGCGGCGCTGGGCGTGGAGCAGCATTCAGAAGCGCTGTCCACGCGAGGAGGTTTCCAGGGATGGCGAGGTGAACAAGGTGCGGCGGAGCTTCGAGGCGATACTCCCGCAAATGCGCAGCGCGTGATCTATCGTGATTTATCGGTGGTCAGCGCGTCATCTCTGCGTTAAACACCGCCGCTGCTTTAAAGATCCGCCACCGTCAAAGCGAGAGCGACGCTTGAGCTTTCTCATGTGAGTTACCCATCATCGCTGCTTTATGTTTGATGCATATGACGGAGGATATTATAGCTGTGGCACCTGCAGCAGCTCGCGCTCATCATCATCATCATCATCGCTTCACGCGTTCATTCGTTTGCAAGACGCATTACTGGGTAGATATCGCAGGCTTAACGAGGGATTGTGAAGCGTTTAGCAATTCTGACGTTACCGCAATATTTTACAGCTTTAAAAATATTCTAAATAAAAACCAGCGTCTTTAACATTTAATTATTATGATTAAGCCTTCGTCCATTAGATTAGCATTGCTTAGCATTTAGAGGCCAATCTCTTAAAGTGGCATTTGTTCATGCGGTGAATATGTATCATGTTTCATAGCACCTCGTTTGAAAAAAATGATACTGAATCCTTTTTCTGATCTGATGGTTTCGGGTTTGTTTGTTTTTAAATCTTGTTTTATTACACTTTTGCAAAAAGAGGTGAAAACATGCTCAATGCTTATACATAAACTGTTTAATATGATTTTATTGTATTACTTTGGAACATTTTGACAATAACCTACCGCTTGATTGTGCATTAAATTAAGAAACACGTAAAATATTTGTCATTTTATGTGCCTTCTGTTTATATAATATGCAAATGTGTGCTTATTTAATGATAAAAGGTCCCACGACCTTCGGGGCCCAACTCTTTGTCCACTAGGCCACGACTGCCCTAAAAGGAAAAGGACATTTGCACTGGTGTCAAATAAAAAAATAAAAATAAATGACACCTGTGTGCATGTGGTGCTTTCTGTTGGCAAACGTGGCAGGTTATTCCATGCATACAGAAATTAAGATTTATTAGCAGTCGTGGTGTAACCTGAAACTGAATATGATTCATGATTGATGAATGTGTTGTTCCCACAGATGGATGTGTTATCGCTGATGTTTGGGAAAATGTGTCAATGCTGCCTCTCCCCTGCGATTCAATCCTGAGCGGCACAAACGTGTGACTGATTGAAACCATGGAGCCCAAACCTGACTGCTGCGCCTCATCCGTGCCCAACTCTCAGTGCGAGCTGCAGCTCAACATCTACGAGACCATCAGCGAGGGGAACGTGAATAAGCTGGAGAGCTCAGCTCTGGTGCGTGCCGGCAGCGACCCCAGCTCCTATCCCTCCTCCAAGCGCCAGAGGTTCATCCGCAGGAGCCTGTGGTTCACCGATAATGATGAGCCCCAGGCCGACGACTGCAACCCGGAGAGCGAGGAGCAGAGTAAGATGCTCAGCATCAACCTGAGGACCATTGTGGACCGAACTCTGGCTGTTAGATCCGGTTTACAGGAGGGGTCGAGCACGGAGAGCCAGAAGGCTCAGAAAGAGCTGGAGAGCGGACACGCAGACGAGGAGCGAGCAGAGCTCAGAGCGGACAGCGGAAAGACTCACATTAAGGCGGCCAGCGAGGAGAACGAGGAGGAGGCTGAGATGAAGGCCGTGGCCACCTCTCCCGGCGGACGCTTTCTCAAGTTTGACATCGAGATCGGCCGCGGCTCCTTCAAGACGGTCTACAAGGGCCTGGACACAGACACCTGGGTGGAGGTGGCCTGGTGTGAACTTCAGGTGTGTTTCCACATGCTCTCATTGTTTGGTGTGTGCATGTGAAGGGATGGTGATACCGTGGTGCTTTCTCTGCTGAAAAGACCGGTTTAAGGTAGGGCTGCATGATAAATCGGAATGAAACCGCAGAAGCTGTGATTGTCATGCGCATCTCTCAGTGAAGCACGGTTCTGTGATCAGCAGTAAATCTCCATCTGAAGGCCAGAGAAACTTCAAATACGCCCCGCAGAAGAAACCCAGGAGATCCCTATAGCGCTAGCTGAATAAATAGAAGATTTAATTGCTTTCATTGAGTCAACGTGACTAATTTTGGCTTCACGTGCTATCAGAAATGTCCTATTTCCCACTTATGAAGTCATGATTACGAGCTTGTCGTATTCAAGTGGTGTATTGCTCTTATCTGAACGATCAAAAATGGCAGATTAATTCAAGCTCATTTCTGCCTTATCAGGAAAATCTGCCCCAAAACGCGTATTCGCGTTTGTCGGGCTCAGAGGGTTAATGTCGGAAAGAATAAAATGTAGCTTCCCATTGGTTGACAATCATATAAACATTCCCCGTGCTATACATGCAGTTTGCTGACAATTCTGGAATTTTGGTCAAATACATGCTTATTTCACTGCTTATAAGACATACAATGTGCTTCGAATGATCGTTCATATCTAGCCTATCAACAAGACAAGGGATGTAATTGTTGTGAGAACAGCATTGACAGCAGCAATGGTTGTCCCCTTCACCATGTTTAAAGTTTATGACCCGCCCAAATCGGAAACTCTGGTATCAAAATTATTTCCGAATTATTCCCAGTAGTAAATACGTCTTGAGAGGCCGTTCACATCCAATTTCTGATTAGAAAACTCATATTTACGATAATTCTGACAGCACATGAAGGCAGCATAATAAACACACAACTAATATGATGTATCGGAGTTCTTCTTATAATTTTCATTATAATAAAGTATATAATAATGCAATGCTTAGAATACTATGAAATATGTTGCATGCCTTATTCTGTGTAAGAAGCCACATCATCTCACAGAAGGATTTATTTCAAACACTCGGCTGATGTTATGAAGTGAGTTTGGAGTAGAAACGTTATTAAATGTGATATTTTCACGTGCTTTCAGATGGAGCAGCATTTACTACACAGAGCCGTAGTTCACTGAGAAGCTACGCAAGCAGCTGTCATTATCGCAAACGATATCTTCACGCGATTATATCATCTGTGATTTTTTGTGTGTAGCTTGTCAGTGAACTATGGCTCTGTGTAGTAAATGCTGCTCCATCTGAAGCCAGGTGATGGAGATTTACTACTGATCACAGAACCGGCTTTACTGACGAGATGCGCATGAATATTGCGTTCGATTAATCGTGCAGCCCTAGTTTAAGGGCATGTTCACACTTGGCCTGTTTTTGTGACAAGAAAAAGTTGACAAGCGCTTTTTTAGTAAAACAAAAGTTTGGCAGTGTTTTGGTCACAAACAGCAGCCGAGGGCTTCTTTTGTTGCTATAACAACAGCTGCAACAGTAGCTGTGTGCTGCAGAAATGTCGAGAAGGTTGGCTCTTGCATTGGCTTTTGAAGTTAACGGGGAGGGTAATGTCGGTTCACAACGACGTTTGTGGGTGCACGACATTATACAGGGAAGGAAACAGTATGGTGCTTACAACAATTTAATCCAGGAGCTCCGGTTGGATGATGCGCATATTTTAGACTAGATAGTTTTGTGCTCATATTATACAACTTGTGCTTCTTCTAATTTTTTTGTTGTTATGGAAACGACTCGTTACGTGCTTGTCATTGGTCAGCTGTCAAAAAGGCGCTTGACATAGGCCTTTTTTTCCCAGAAAATTTGAACTTTTTTCAACTTGAAAAGACGCTCTGAGCTGCAGAAAAAGACGCCGGCGGTGGCGTTTTAAAAAGCGCTCTGGACTTTTTTGAAAACACGGTTTACTCCATAGGATTATAATGTAAAACAGACGCTGGCAGCTTCAAAAAAAGACGCCAAGTATGAACATAGCCTTAAGGGTGTATTCACACCAGGAAAGTCCGCTAGTTCTTGCTTTGGTCCAGACCAAATACTATGTTGATTTTTTTTTAAAAATTTTTTTGGTGTGGTTCCTTTCATACTGCCCTTTTTACAAGGGAGCCACAAATTGTAAAGAAAACTGTTATCTCGTTCTTTAGCCTGGGTTAGTAATCCTGGTTACAAGCACTTAGAAATAATTTCTCAAGTTGAAGTAAAAGTAATTATTAGAGAGAGTAAAAGTACTATTCAATGAAAACACCACTTACGTAGCAAATAACCAGTTTGGCAAAATAATGATGAAGTCAGTGAAGGGTTTTATGTGTTATGAAAGATGCATTATTTGTGAGAGATGGCATGCATCTCACTGTAATTTTTTAAATGAACAAATTAAAAAGCCATCTGTCAGAAGATAAACAGTAGTATGTCAGTAATAGTTTACTGTCGCAGCATGGTGTAGAGATGGATGGTATCATATTGTACTTGATGATTGCCATGTTGATTCAAGTACAGTAGTTGCATATTAAGCCATGCCCAAAAACCATGATAATGTCACATGATTGTAAAATATTTCACCTGTAGTACAGAATTATTTACATATGTTGAATCGTCTTCATCATTGTCCAATGATAAATACATTTTCAGGCTTGGTTTCAGTTGATTATACATATCTGCCTCATCCAGTGCTGTATTCCTGTCACTTTTTGTTGTGAAAAAAAAGCTTCAGACAATTCACTCCATGAGTGAACAAAACAAAGCACTCAGACTGAATATGTTCAACATGAAACAACATATACAAGATGTTCAATGGCAAATATTGGGTGTAAAGGACTACAAAGCAGTGCGAAGCCAGCTGTCCTCTTCATAAATCCTGAGACCCAATGCTAAACTCTCAGGAAGGGTGAACCTATGCTAGTTTGCCCTGTTAAATGACAAACAATGAGGACATGCAGACAAAACAGACCAGGCCACATAATGAACACAGTCAGTCTAAAAACCAGATTCCCCTGCAGACGCCACAATCAGAGAAAGATTCGTGAAGGCACAACAGTTGCATTGGTCTATTAGGCTCCTCTCAAACACGATGTTAGAGGGTCAGCTTCTGGATGCTCTTCTCACAGCGAGCCGTGATCTTAAGGTGGTTTGGTATGCTGTGATGAAGCGTGTGGAGCCGTAACGTTATCCTGACTGGATACCGACAGCTTGAGCGAACGCGTAAAGCAATAGAAACTCTGGAGGTCAGAGATCAGTCAAGTCAGTCTGTGATCAAAAGTGTCTCATCTCTTTCTTTCGGTGCTCTTTCTTTTATTATCTTCTTCATTATCTAAGTTCTTAGTTCTTTTATTTGAACTCAAATCAATAATGTTCAACCTCAAATCAATAACAGACGAAGGCATACAGTGGTTTGTTGATCATTTTCATCAACCATCACAAATCACTCTTATTTTGACACAACCTTGTTTTGTGTGTTAGCCAGCTCAAAATATATATGCATCTTTAAATCAGCATCAAAGTTTAATACAACACAGAAAAGCAAATGTTTAAGGCTTGAAATCATATACATGCAAGGTTTTTATCGTTGAGCCCTGTAAAGACGTTCAGATGATTTTAACACCTCTTGGAATGCATGTGAAAACATTTAGCAGAGCCTCTTCTCATCGGTGTGTGTTTGCTCTGTCGATAAGCATCTGTAGCTGCAGGAATGTGGCGTCGCTGATGGAGATCTCAGACCCACAGAAACACATACTTCAGTCGTGTCCGAGTTTGTCTGCCCGTGTGTTTGGGGTGGATTTGGGGTAAATACGCAAAACACTGCAAACTAGGTCAGTAACTGTTGTTCATTTAGTTCCTAAGAGTTTGGGCAATGGACCATGTTGAGAAATCGTTCTTTTCAGATCCGCTGGCCTTTTGCTGCAGGGACCTTCATTTAAGGGATTCAGACAGTACTGACGACTTTGCTTTATATATGAGATCTTTTGAAGAGGTTTTGCCTGATGACAGATTGTTGATGATATTATTGGCATGTCAGGGTGTTTTGGTGCAGCTGTCCACCGATCCTCCTCCGTCACGCTCTCTGTCTGGATAGTGACCACACACTGTTCCGGCAGCATTGATTCCGGAGCACTGGCCATTCATTTTCTCCATAGGCACTTCAGAGCATAAAAAGTTGAGCATGGCGCTAGCAACAACAAGATTGTGGGTTCGATTCCCAGGGAATGCATGAACTAATCAAATGCATGCATTAAATGCAATGCAAGTCACTTTGGATAGAAGCATCTGTCAAATGCATAAATATCTAAATTCATAAACAGTTGTAAGACTTGGAGCAATCTTACATGTTGACATTATTAGGTAAATTAGCATGCATAAAATCAGCACAAACATACACTTGAGCTGTGTTACAAATTCAGTCTGTCTCTATTCAGGATTTGGCTCTTTTGCTTCTGTGAATTTCCTCGTCATAGATCTCATGTCAGAATGCCAGAAAGCATTTTATGGAGTGGATTGTGGCGTCCTCGTGCTTCAGTCAAATCTGTTAATGGCCATCTGGCATCCTGCCTGACTGATGAAGCCACATCAGGTGAATTTGTGCTGTGTCAACAGCGCCGCGCTCACACAGACTCATGGGAAATGCACTGAATGGACCCGAGCTGCACAAGCCCTGCTGCCAGCGCAGGAGGACAGGAGAGGAAGATACGGATATGAATCTCAGACATGAAACAGCCTACATCACTGCAGATATTGCACTGAATTGAATTTGACAAGCTATGCAAAGATGGATTTACAAATCAGTTTGTGTTTCATAAGAGAGGCTTAATAGCTGCCCACTGTTTTTTTTTCACCAAATGCAACAAAAAATATAATTGTCACATGACCTCATCTTATTGCATGTGAGGCTATGATCTGTGCAGTCGTGCTGGTTTATTGTGAGATCTTAGAAGGGAGGATGCCAGCTGTTCAGATCACTTTTACTCGGTTCATGTTCAAAGCGCTGTACGGGTCACAGATTGCAGGGTTCATAAGGCTCTTGTTGAAGTGATGTTCTCCAGTTCATGACTCACACCTGTCCTCCATTCAGCCCTTAATTAGTGTGTCACTCATCCAGGTCTTTAAGCACGTGTGCCGTCTGTTTGATGCCCAAAACTGCATATTTTCCAAATCGACTAGTCAGGAACGTTGTCTGAGAAGCCTGTTGATCTGAAGGAAGCCCAAGGTTGATGGTCATGTCCACCAAAGCTGAAGTTAGGATTGAGAAATTACATTTATTCTGCAAATCAGTTCTTTTGAAATGTACAGTTCAATGGATCAACAGTTCATTTGTGTCATCACTCAAAATTTTGAAAAAAAAGTCAGAATGTTGATTTCTGTGTAAATGTGGCTTTCATTGGGGTCAAGTCTTAAAATTATATAAATTTCCCTTAAACAAATACCAAACATGACTTTGTAATTTTCAAATAGTATTCATTGATGAAAATGAACCAGGAGTAGGGGTAGAGTGGGGACGGTTGCAACAAGGGGCAGCTTATTTCTTCAATCAGGAATGAGCTACAGTGATGATATTCATACTGCGCATGCTCCGTTAGCTCCTCATCCTTCCAGGGAGAAATCAGCCACATGTGACCATTCCTGCTACAAAAAATCAGTTTCATGGTAAAAAAGGTATCTGTTTGTGTGAAGCATTGTAAAAACATAACATCTGAGTTATGGTTCACATTGTTGCAACCGTCCCAACATGCTGTCCCTTACTACAACATTGATTTAAAAGCTTGCCATAACATTACATAATTGTATTTTTGGATTAATAAAGACCTTTTAAGTAAATCTAGGTTAAAAATCTACTTACTTGAAAATGTTTTTCCATTTACTATTCTTTGGTTTTATACAGCCAATTTAACTTATTGAAGACCTTGTCTGTGCACAAATAAAATAAAGAAATTGCAAAATTATATTCAAGAATGATTTTAATTACATTTTAATGAATGTTGCAACCATCCCCTGTTGTGGTTCAGTTGCAACATTTCAATGTCTGTTAGTATAAATTGTACGTATATTGTCATATGTACACATGTTGCAGCAATGTGGGTGAGTAGCAGATAGATGTGGCTTTATTGTATTCACATTTTGGCTTTGTAATATAAGCAGTCTCTGAGAAACTAAAGGAAATGCAAAAAGTGTTGCAACCATCCCCACTCTCCCCGATCTGTTTTTGGCATTTGTGGATGCAGAAGTCCAAAAAAGTGCTTTAAATGAAGCACTGAACAGTTAAATAATTGAATTCATTTAAAATTGAAAAATTGAAGAATTACAAGCAAATCTTTTTGTTAACAGTTCAGATCCTTATTAGTTTGACTAGCCCACAGCTGAAACAAGACCAAGCCAAGGAAACATGAAGTTAGCAGCTGTGTTCATCCGTGTCGAAGGACAAGAAATAAGGATGCTGCTGTTGTGACTGCAGCGGGAGACCAGAAAGTGGTCGTTCACGCAGGATGTGTTACTGTGCCCAAAAATAGCTGGAGTGAACAAAACAGAACAGAGCCGAATGCACCATCCTCAAACAAGCCTAGACACGAACACCATTCGTTTCTGATTCTAAACTCCTCATAGCTCAAGTGTAAGGTCTTGATGTGTTTTGGACCCGGACAGATCAGTGATGCAGTAAGAGACCTCCTCAAAATCTGTTATGTAAAGACTACGTGAAACCCAGTTTACTCTTAGAATTTGCTGTGTTTCTTTTTTTTTATATTTTTTTTTTATTATGCAAACAAACATGCTATTTACAGGTGACAAATCAGATACAGAGTAACCAGGGTCAACAAAACATACATGACAGCCAACATGGTTTGTGTGAGTATGAGTGTGTGTGTGTGTGTGTGTGTGACTGGGTGTTGGGTTTGGAAGTATAACTAAACAAAATAATAAAAAATTAAATAAATTAATTAGAATTTGCTGTGTTTCTAAATGAAGCACCAGGACATTCCACAAGAGAACAGAAGGTGAATGGAGCCGGACCTGTATGGGAGGGACATTCTAAAGCGCTTAACGTGAAAAACACTTAACGTGGCTTAATACATTAAAACGGTGGTTTTAAAATGACCAAACTCAATAAATATTGTTAATAAATCATACTATGTACAGAGGAGCAGATATAAGCCATAACACGAACGCAACGCATTTATTTACGCGTTAAACATTTTCCTTATAACGTTTTTTTATTTGAGGAAAACGCTTAACGTGGCTTAATGCATTAAAACATGTTTTTAACAGACCAAACTCAAGTTAAATCGTTAAATACATAATGAAATAATTAAATACATAAATAAATGCAGAAATGTAATTTCTTTATTTACGTATTTCTTTATTTATTCATTTATTTATTCATTTCCTCCCTCCACATTTCATTTTCAGGGTTATGGTTGTCGGCACGTCACTCAGTGGGCGGCATCACCTTTCAAACTCGATTTCTTTGGTCTTTCTAATTTAGGTGCCTTTTTCTTGTTTTTCGCATCACAAGCTGTGGCTGAGTATGGTACAGTAAAAGATCTGTTGTTGACTCTTGCAGATGAAGTTGTCAATCAAAACGTTGACTGACATAATTTTAATTCAAGAGATGTTGGCTGTACGTGTAAACAGAGCATATTCACACCGCACGCAGGGCAGAAGCAGCAGTGCTGCGATCGTTTCGGCACTGAGTCTAGTTTTGCTGCACCGCTTACGCTGAATTAAAGCCACAGTGTGTTGTTCTTGATCAAAATTGACCTGATTAACTTGAAAAATGGTACTTTGATGTCATACACCAATCGGTCTGCACACGCAAACAAAGCCAAAACCTAGATATTTTAGGCAATATAGAAATCCTGGTCAGGACACGTCCTGGGAAAATGGCAGGTATGGTCACCCTAAAGAGGGGCACACGTCGCATCGAAACAGAGTATGCTGGCCATATCATACATCTAAGCACATGGCACACATTGTTCAGAGGAGAACACTGGAAAATACGACAGAATTGATGATACTGGTCTGTATTTACAGTACACAAGCCACGGTTCAGCTGCGTGCGACAACACTGCCAGAATTAAAGCACAAGAAAAAGGTGTCTAAATTAGAAAGACCAAAGAAATCGAGTTTGAAAGGTGATGCCACCCACTGAGTGACGTGCCGACAACCATAACCCTGAAAATGAAATGTGGAGGGAGGAAATAAATAAATGAATGAATAAATAAATACTTAAATAAAGAAATAAAATTTCTGCATTTATTTATGTATTTAACGATTTAATTATATATTTCAACATTTTATTTATTTAATTTTTAGTCATTTGTCCCTCCATATTTGTCTGTACATAGTATAATTTATTAATAATGTTTATTGAGTTTGGTCATTTAAAACACTGTTTTAAATCATTAAGCTATTAAGTATTTTCCTTGGGAAGAAAATGCTTGACACGTAATTAAACACGTTGCGTTCTTTATTCTGGACTCATCTGCTTGTCTGCACATTATATGCTTTATTAATATTGTGTTTACTGAGTTTGGTCCTTTAAAAACATAGTTTTAATGCATTAAGCCACGTTAAGCGTTTTAGAATGTCCCGTATGGGAGCTTTTCCAAGCAGTGGTAAATACGTAAATACGTAATTTTCTGAAAAACATACTTTTTTTTGTTCTTATAGGCCATTTGTCCGGCTTTTCACAAAATTTTATTACGTCATTTTTAAGCCATGCTGACAAAAGAACATGGAGTTCATGCTAATTAGTCCAACCGCGGGAATGAATTTAACAGCAAAATGGACGTGAGGCTATATCTTCGCATGCTTTAGCATATTAAAACCAAACTTGGCGTGTGTTATAATAACCACAACCTGAGGGCACCTGCACAGTTTCAGCACAGCGCCACCTAGTGGTCAGGAGGAATGGCAAATGGCTATATTTGCATAGAACTTCTGAATGTTTTGGCTAAAAATCACAAGACTGGGGGTTTTAAATTCAGTGTGACTTACCGAGTCAACCGATATCCAATTTTCCCATTTCTGTCATTGTGATTTTTTTTTCTTTCATGAAGTGATATATTTTATGAACACATTGGCGTATCGTAATGAAACTAGGTGTGTGTCATCGGCACCATGCTCTGAAAATATTTTGGTGCAGCACCACCTTTTGGTCAGTTATAATGTAATTAAAATTTTTGATTAGTTTGCCTGTTGTCATGAGACTGGTCTTTATAGATTCCATGGATCATACAGAGAACTTCGATACCAGTTATGCCACTCCGCGTCGTGCCTAACAACGCCTCTTAGCTGTTATAAATTCACTCTAAACCACAGCTTCTTCAGGCTTATATCAGAGATCTATTTGTGCATGCTGATTAACTTTCCCAATTAGTGTTGATTTTTAGATAGTGTTTAGATATTTATAATGACGGCGTGTTTAAAATAGGCCCTGGAGCAGATTTGACATCATCATCATTCTGTCAAAAGCTGTTCACTTAAATACAAAGCTGATGAAATTCATATGATAAACAGACTCTTCAGAATCTGATAACAGAAGCTCATTACGGTCCGGTTCTTCAGACAGACAGATGCATCATACCTCTGGAAGTGTCTAGTTGCAGTGAAACTCCAGCATCAGCGTGTGTCATAGAGACTCTGGTGGAGGTCAGGTTTGTGTCGTTGACCTCTGACCTAAGCGTTCACTGGGCTGATTGTTCTGATGTGTGGAATCGGGTCAGTGGGTCAGTCAGGACTGCGGTCAGACTCAGTACAATCAAAACGCCTCCATTCAGGGCCGGAGTAAAGCGCTGAGGTCAGTAGTGCACTGAAAGCCACCGAGTTCATGACATTGACTGAAAGATGCTTCAAACTCGGCAGCATTTGCACAATGCATTATCTAAACTCAGTGTTGGGGAGTAACTAGTTACATGTAACAGCGTTACGTAATTTAATTACAGAAAAATGGGTAACACTTTATTTTAAGGTGTCATAATGCAGAGTAATTACCTAATTATGTACTTATCGGTCTGTAACATATGTGTAACAGTAGCTGCCTATTACATCTACATAATTACAAACTATAAGTACAGGCTGTTCCATAACTTAGTTACATTGTAAGTAAATTTGTTTCATGTAAGTACAACGGCTACTACTAAGAACTTATCTAGGTAATTACTCTGTATTATGACACCTTAAAGTGTTACCAATAAATGTTACTGTAATCTGTTACAGTTACTGAGAATAAATGTGTAATTAAATTACAGTTACTTATGAAAATGTTAATGATTACAAAGTGGGTTACATCTGAACGCTACTTGTCTTAATAGTTACATTTCTTGTTATGATTTTAAATCTGTATTTAACCTCAGGACGATTTTGTGGTGGCTGTGTTTTAAAATTGAATTATTATAACTTTAGTTCAAGAGATGAAGGATTTTGGAAGTTGGTTTGATTGCTTCTATTGCCCTTATTTGTAAGTTGCTTTGGATAAATTTAATACATTTAAATGTAGAAAAGTAATCAAAAAGTAATCAGATGAAATCAGTTACATTACTTTGTTAAAGTAATTGAAATAGTTACACTAATTACATTTTAAATAGGGTAATTTGTAATCTGTAACCTATTACATTTCCATAGTAGCCTTCCCAACACGTCTAAACCATTTATCTCTTCATCCATTTATGATTATGGTTTAAAGTTTAAAAACTTTTTTCAGAGTGCTGTTTGAAATAGTTAAAGGTTGTAAAAGGGTTTTGTAATTTTGTACATTATCAATTAGAATGTTGCTTTTGTTGACTAAAAATGTGTGGCATTGGAGAGTACAATATGAATGAAATATTGAATATTGAAAAAAAAAAAGAAAAAATAACACTGCTCATATCTATTGAATTCTTTTTTAAAGACTCTATGAAATTGGCCTGTGGTGCACATTGTAAAAATGAAAACCATTTTAATGATAAAAGTCTAATTGCTCAACAGAAAGTTTCCATATTCTATTCAGTGAAAAGCTGTAATAGATAAATTATAGAAAATTATAATAATTACATTTCACGTAAAAGAGCAAGTCGTCTTATTTTCAGTGAAATCTGTAAATCCCACAGCTCACATTTGTTTTTTTCATTTAAATAACTTCTTCCTCTTAGTTTTTTTCTTAACATTTATGTACATGAAGGTTTAAATGAATATTTATTGCGTTATTTTAGTGTTCTCTATTTGCGTGAAACACGTTTTGTACATTAGTATTTACATATGATCAATATCATGCATTTAAAAACATTAAAATCATTCAAATTAAAATCATTAAAATCTTCTCTGGGAAAAATATGATCTTTTGTGTTCCATATAGAATACAAGAAACGTCTCAGGTTACTTATGTAACCGTGGTTCCCTGAGAGGGAACGAGACACTGTGTCCTCTAGAGGTCACTATGGGGAACTCCATCTACGTGACCCGTGTCTGAAGCATATATACAAAAACACAAAATATTGGCCGGCGACAGCCTGTGACGTCACTCCCAGTGCGCCACAGTATAAAAGGGCGCCGGGAGAAAGCATCATCCACTTCTTCGTCTGAAGCTGCATCCGAAGCATGGCCTAAAGTCTAGAGGACGCAGTGTCTCGTTCCCTCTCAGGGAACCACGGTTACATAAGTAACCTGAGACGTTCCCTATCAAGGGAACTTCGAACTGCGTCCTCTAGAGGTCGCTATGGGGAACGATATACCCACACCGCCATGCTGAGGGAAGTGCATGCCATTCCAAAGGCGAGCACTCAGCATCAACTCTTATCAACGATAAAGGAGTTGTCCCTGGGATGAATTGACGGCTGTCAGTGACATTATCCCCTTCGGCCAAAGGCCTGAGTTTCATACCCCGGAACTTACCTGATAGAGGCCGGACCTCGTGGACCTAGGGTAAAACTCAAGGCTTGGAATCAGAAAGAAGGATTCCTTTAAGGGGATACGACCAAGCGCTTAGGATAGTAACTAAGCCTGGCCTGTCACCCAGGGGCTACTGCTTGCTCAAGAGCTCGCTGAAGGAACTGTATCAACAGATCCTTAGTAGTAGCCCCTGTACAAATAGTATCACTGGGGATACATAGGTAGAGTGGGGCCCAAGGAGACCGGGGCCTAACCGAATCAAAGAATGGGACGAAGCCTCAGCGCGTAACCCATACCATACAGGATTTTTAGAAAGGACCACAAAACACTCGGTGTGCGATCTTACCACAGCGTGGCTTTCAGAAAGTGCACAAAGACTAGCGTGCGCACTTACCATAACATGGATTTATAAACATCGTTCTTTTCATATGCTCTGGAGGGAGCAGCAAGCTCATAGATAACCCTCTATAGCGAGGGGAGCAGTGCTGGCTCGACCAACAAGGAGAGCTCGTGAGGGAGCAGCATGCTCAAAAGTAACCCTCTATAGCGAGGGGAGCAATGCCAGCTCTACCAAGACAGAGCTCCAGAGAGCGGAGAACTTAACTCTCAGTTCATGAGAGGATACTAGCACATACATGAGTAGAGTGTGGCCCAAGGAGACCGGGGCCTAACCAACTCAAAGAATGGGACGAAGCCTCAGCGCGTAACCCATACCATACAGGATTTTTAGAAAAGACCACAAGACACTCGGTGTGCGATCTTACCACAGCGTGGATTTCAGAAAGTGCACAGACTAGCGTGCGCACTTACCATAATCATGGATTTGAAAATTCTATTCTCCAAATGCTCTAGAGGGAGCAGCATGCTCATAAGTGACCCCCAAAATGAGGGGAGCGATGCTAGCTCTACCAAGGCATAGCTCTGAAGAGCGAAGAACTCAACCCTCAACGTAAGAGGGGACTCAGACGCTCGTAAGGGAGCGGCATGCTCATAAGTGATCCTCTATAGAGAGGAGAGAAATGCCAGCTCGACCCACAAGAAGAGCAGCATGCTCGTAGGTGACCCTCTATAATGAGGGGAAGCAATGCTAGTTCAACCAAGGCAGAGCTCTAGATAGCGGAGAACTCAACTCTCAGCATGAGAGGATACTCAGCACATACATAAGTAGAGTGGGGCGTAAGGTAAAAACCGAGGCCTAACCAACTCAAAGAATGGGATGAAGTCTCAGCGCGTAACCCATACCATACAGGATTTTAGAAAAGACCGCAAAACACTTGGTGTGCGATCTTACCACAGCGTGGTTTTTAGAAAAGTGCACAGAGACTAGCGTGCGCACTTACCAAATATGGATTTTAGAAACCGTATTGTCAGATGACAAGGAGGCCTAAAGAAAGGCCTGACGTGCTGAAATTTCTGAATAACGGAGCTCTGAGAGCGGAGACTCGACTCTCATAAGAGGGGAAACTCAGACGCTCAGCAGGGAGCGGCATGCTCATAGGCAACCCTCTAACGAGGGGAGCAATGCTAGCTCTACCAAAAACAGAGCTCTAGAGAGCGGAGAACTTAACTCTCAGTTCATGAGAGGATACTAGTACATACATGAGTAGAGTGGGGCCCAAGGTGAAAACCGGGGCCTAACCGACTCAAAGAATGGGACGAAGCCTCAGCGCGTAACCCATACCATACAGAATTTTTTGAAAAAGACCGCAAAACACTTGGTGTGCGATCTTACCACAGCGTGGCTTTCAGAAAGTGCCCAGAGACTAGCGTGCGCACTTACCATAATCATGGATTTGAAATTTCTATTCTCCAAATGCTCTAGCTTTAAATAACGCTACTCTCTATCAGATGCTCTCTGGAGGGAGCAGCATGCTCATAGTCAAAGTGACCCTCTAAGAGAGGGGAGCAATGCTATCTCGACCAGCAAAGAGAGCTCCTGAGGGAGCAGCATGCTCATAGGCGACCCTCTAAAATGAGGGGAGCAATGCTAGCTCTACCAAGACAGAGAGGATACTTAGCACATATATAAGTAGAGTGGAGAGCGGAGACTCGACTCTCATATGAGAGGAAACTCGGACGCTCAGCAGGGAGTGGCATGCTCATAGGCAACCCTCTGTGTGAGGGGAGCAGTGCCAGCTCGACCAATAGGGTAGAGCTCGGAGGGGTACAGTAGCAACCAGGATCAGGTTATTAAGTAACAAAGCTCTAGGAGCGGAAACTCTACTTACAGCAAAAGAGTTTCAAACACTCAGGAGGGAGCGGCATGCTCATAGATAACCCTCCACATTCTAGGCGAGGGGAGCAAAGCTAGCTCGACCTACAAACAGAGGGATACCTAACAACCCGAACAAGCTGCTGGAAATAGTATCAGGGTAATAGGTAGCTGAACAGAAGGCAACAAGGGGTCAGGGAAACTGCTACTTAAAACCCTAATAAGGGTGAGCAGTTCTAACCTAAACCTCTATGCACCTATCATGGCCTCGTTTGAAGAACAAAAGGGCCAGACTAGAAAATGCTGCTCCTCAGAGCCAAAGCATTGTAATAAAGTTGCTCAGCACTACACCTGATACCAGCCTGTAGTACTGGTTTATTTTAGGTTAGTTCGAATGGTATAACACACACATACCAGCGAATCTGATAAAATTGGATCGTACTCACCCATCCATGGATCCTGCGCAGAAGAACGGTCCAGTGTAGGGGCTGAATAAGAGCGCAGGAGGAAACTGCTACTTAAAACCCTAATAGATGTACAGGCCCCCTGAGGGAAGGAGAGATGTTCAACTCTACCCTGGCCTGGGCGAGAGCATCGCAACGCCTCATCCGGACCACCTCCCTCAGGTCTTGCTACCTCTCTTTGACCCGCGCCACCCTGAAGCCCTACCCGCAGGCGGGGAAGGGCGCGAGTCGCGACACTAGCCTTCTGTGCCCATTTCTGATCCTCAGATTGGGATGGGCCAGGACCCCTGCGCTGTTTGAGCTCAGACCTGGACCTTCTCATTTAAATGAAGGTTTAAAAAGCCGCTGAACGCGCCTTCGCCTCCCTAAACCTTTCAACCACCGACTCGACGGAGGTACCAAAAAGTACGGAAGGCGAAACCGGAGCACTGAGAAGAAAGTCCCTCTCTCTCTTCTCAATATCTGCCAGGTTCACCCACAGATGTCGCTCCGTTACCACCATGGCCGCCATAGAACTGCCCATAGCAGAGGCGGCCTGCTTAATGGCTCAAAGAGCTAAATCAGTGGTGTGGCACAGCTCAGCAACCTTGTCAGGTAAAAAAAAAAAAAAAAAACTTTTTTTTTGTTTTGTTTTTACAAACCCTGACTTTTATCCAGGTCTTTCAACAGATCAGCCTGATATGCCTAAAACACTGCCATAGTGTGTAATGAGGCGACAGCCTGACCTGCTGCTGCGTATGTATCACATTCCAGCGTTTTTCTTTTTCTCAGATAACGTCAGCGAAATCATTGTCATCCAACAGCTCTCCTTCGCTCGCGGCAGACGAGCGCGAGAAGGAAAATCCCTTCTATAACTCATTGGCGAGAACCACCTGCAAACCCCATGAGCTCATTTTCCTCCGTGCTTCAGCAGCGGAGGGTCCTGAACCGCGGGAAGCAGACTGCTGCCCCTCTTTCCTCGAAAAGAGAGACAGACGACAGCGGAGCTTTTAGAAAAACGCTTGCAGTACATGCAGCGCGCAAACCAAAGACGCAAAGATCATGTGAGTCATCAAGCATCCGATAACGTGGACACGGATGCACACATCTCTCAAACGCCTTGCTAGTGCTCGCCATTACAAAAGTAAAGCATACTTACCTCGTAAGATGCACGCTTCAAACAAAACAGTCATTGAAGACAAAGAAGAGGATGATGCTTCCTCCCGGCGCCCTTTTATACTGTGGCGCACTGGGAGTGACGTCATAGGCTGTCGCCGGCCAATATTTGGTGTTTTTGTATATATGCTTCAGACACGGGTCACGTAGATGGAGTTCCCCATAGCGACCTCTAGAGGACGCAGTTCGAAGTTCCCTTGATAGGGAAGTCAGGTTTGGCAGTGAACTGCCCCTTTAAGAGCATCTGGCGCTGACAAAACAGCAGCAGATCATGGTGACCATCTAAAGCCTATTCACTTTAGTGTATAAATTAAACAGCCCTTCAGTGCGTCCCAGTTCAGTACTTCCTGTTTGGAAATAATAAGAGTACTATTGATTAATCTGCTTTTATAAATGTAACCATTTATTGTTTTCTAATATTGATGCTGCAGACTCCATAAGTGTGGTAAAATCAGCATAAGGCACGGCCTCTCATAGCTTATGCTATAATCTAGAGTTGAGTGTCCTTCTGTCAGTCCTGACTAAACAAAGGCCGTCTCACTGTGTGTGTGAGTGCAGTTATTTATTCATGAAGTGTGAACACACACTATCACAGCAGTTTTTGTGACGTAGCGTTTGGGGAAAGGAAACATGCGCAGCTTTCCTCTGTGCTCAACTGTGAGTATGTCTGCACATATTATAGCTTTATCAATAAAGGTCTTCTGGGTCTGTGTGTGCGCTAATAGAGCTGTGCAGGGCTGGAACAGAAGCGTATTGATTCATTCCTTTGAGTTTAACAGCCCATATTTAGAGCTGTCCGTCTAACACTGAATCACGCGGTTGAGGAACAGCAGGGTGTGGGACAGTGGGGTTTAGTTGATGCCTTTATTTGTGCTTCTACACCCATTTTAAAAGTGTAATCATAAAATTAAATAAAATAAATAAAGCTTCCTGAAGAAACAGCATATTCTTTGAAGTGGTGATTTTCAGCAGCATTGATGTGTTTGTAGAGTATGAGAGAAGCAGTGGGTAAACCTGTTGCTCACAATCCCCTAGCCCTGAGTCATGTGTTGTGTTGCTTTATGCCTCTAATGCTCACCCAGACTGCACTTATTTAATGAAAAATACAGTAATATTGGGAAGTATTTAAAATAACTGTTTTCTGTTATAAATATAAGGATCATGTGACGCTGAAGACTGGAGTAATGATGCTGAAAATTCAGCTTTGATCATTTTACAAAATTCTGACATAGAAAGCAGTATGGTCACACTTTATATTAGGGTATTCATATATATATATATAAAAAAAATACAATTTAAAAAAGAAATAAGAAATGCATTTAATGTAAATACAATGTATCTCACTTTCAACTCACTAATATTTCACTGTTACGGTTTTTACTGTGTTTTTGATCAAATAAATGCAGCCTTGGTGAACACACTTTTATCAACATTAATTCCAAACGTTTAACTGGAAGTGTGCTTTGAAAACAGTGTGATTTAGCAGGATGTTTGAAAGATGCATTGTCAGAGCTGCACTGTGAGCATGAGGTGATGCAGATGGAGCAGAGGTGGAGCATGCAGGGAAAGACACTGAAGCAACCGCTGCATAATGCATGAGACTGCTGGAGCTGCAAAAGCCTCTCACTACACACAAATATATTTCCTTGTGCACATTCATCAGGCCTAAAAAAAAAATCACCTTTAAAGTTGTTCAAATGAAGTTCTTAGCAATGAAGTTTTGATATATTTACAGTAGGAAATTTACTAAATATCTTCATGGAACATGATCTTAATATCCTAATGATTTTTGTCATAAAAGAAAAATTGATAATTTTGACTCATACAGTGTTGGCTATTGCTACAAATATACCTGTGCTACTGATGACTGCTTTTGTGCTGCAGAGTCACAAATCTCACTGCAAGATGGTGGAGGTATATCTCTCTCTCGCTTGAAGAAAAGATAGATTCAATATAGAAGATATTTCTGAATTCAATTTCTCATGAGGTCTTTCTGTCTGTTCCTCACCGAGCTGATTTATTCGCTGTGATTAATATCAAGCTCATAGTGATCCTGAAGAAAGGATTTTCCAGTGCTTTGATTTGAGTTTATGAATCTGGGTCTGTCAGATTAATTGTTTTAATTGGTTGTGTCGTGTGTTTCAGGACCGCAAGCTGACGAAGGTGGAGAGGCAGCGCTTTAAAGAGGAGGCTGAGATGTTGAAGGGTCTCCAGCATCCAAACATCGTGCGCTTCTATGATTTCTGGGAGTCGCCGCTGAAGGGGAAGAAGTGCATCGTGCTGGTCACAGAGCTCATGACATCAGGCACGCTCAAAACGTGAGGACCGCTCTGCTGAACGTCTCAGACGAACACGGACCATGCTTGATGTGATTAGAGTCAGAGTCTGAGCTGCAGTCCAGTGTAATCCAGGAGAGGAGTAGTTCAGAGTGTGGTGCCTTTTATATAATCATGATAGGGAGATGTCATTGTGTAGGCATTTATGAAACAAAAACTATGAAATAGAAGCGTAAAAATGGTCAAGACTCAGACGACTTACAACTTACAAGCTGTTTTCTTTCCACGGATGTGATGCCTACTTCCATTTAAAGGGACAGTAGTCAGAATAACAGGGTGGTAATAACCTGAGGACACATTAAATACCTTTATTGTAATTGAAAATTAAATTGAATAATTAATGAAATCTGTATTTAGAGAGACTGATTACTTATATACTCAACAGTGTGAAACATGGAGAAAAGAAATCATCACTATCAAATTGAAAAATTGTGATTTTGGTGGTTTAAAATGTTGTAAAATATAAATTGACAAAGACAGTTTTAAAATATATTGTTCAGCATTTCAGGGCAGTAAGATCATGATCTCTACTGCTACACAAAAGGCACCACATATAAGGAATGACCTGCAGTTTAGTTAAAGACACTTCATATAATGTGGGTCTGTAGTTTTTATGAAATGCTATATTTTAAGTCTTCTAAAGTCATGTGACCGTTCTGTAGTTTAGAGGCATTGGGATGAGTCTGATATGAATGTACTGTTTGGCATGAATTCATCATACGAGAAAACAGTTTCAAAATGCATGATGGAGAAAGAGAGACTTTTACTGGATAATATCACATGTCTTCAGAAGAAGTGTGATATAGTGTATGAACCGTACTGACTACTGTTATGGTAATTTCATGCTTCCTTTATGGTGCTCTTTTCCTAGAGAGAGAGTTCTTGAGTCACCACTGCTGCAGTTGACGTTAATGCAAAATACAAGTAAAGCTAATGGTTTTCTCCAGGTATCTGAAGCGCTTCAAGGTGATGAAACCCAAAGTGTTGCGCAGCTGGTGTCGTCAGATCCTCAAAGGCCTGCACTTCCTTCACACACGCACTCCTCCCATCATCCACCGGGACCTGAAGTGTGACAATATATTCATCACGGGGCCCACGGGCAGCGTGAAGATCGGAGACCTGGGTCTGGCCACGCTCAAGAGAACCTCCTTCGCCAAGAGTGTGATCGGTGAGACAGCGCTCCGGTCATATCCAGCTGCTCTCTCCATTAACTACCAGTCAAACACTTTTGAACAGTCAGGTTTTTTATGTTTTTTAAAGAATTCTCTTCTGCTCGCCAATCCTGCATTTGATCCAAAATACAGCAAAAGCTGCAATATTGTGAAATATTTTTACTATTTAATATAACCGTTTTCTATGTGAATATCTGTTAAACTGTAATTTATTTCTGTGATCTGCAGCTGTATTTTCAGCATCATTTCTCCAGTCTTCAGTGTCACATGATCTTCAGAAATCATTCTAATATACTGATTTACTGCTCAACAAACATTTCTGATTATTATTATTATCACTATTTAAAACAGTTGAGTAATTTTATTTTTTACGTGATTCTTTAATGAATAGAAAGATCCAAAAATCAGCATTTATCTGAAATAAAAAGCTTTTGTAACATTATACACTATTCCATTAACTATACTAGCTTGGAGTCAGAATAATGTTTTTTTTTGGAAATAAATTATATAAATTAATACTTTTATTTAGCAAGGATGCTTTAAATTGATCAAAAGTGATGATAAATACATTTATAATGTTACAAAATATTTCTATTTCAGATAAATGCTATTCTTCTGAACTTTCTATTCATCAAAGAAATCTGAACAAATTCTATTTAGCTGTCTTCAACATAATAATAATAATAAATGTTCTTGAGCAGCAAATCAGAATGATTTCTGAAGGATCATGTGACTGGAGTAATGATGCTAAAAATTCAGCTTTGAAATCACAGGAATAAATTAAATATTCAAATAGAAAACAGTTTCAAAATGTTACTGTTTTTGCTGTACTTTGAATCAAATAAATGGCTTGGTGAACAGAAGAGACTTCTTTAAAAAACATAAAAAATTTTGTGTTCAAAAACCTTTGACTGGTAGTGTACAATGTTCCTTTATTAATTTATTCTGGTTCATTTGACTTTCAGATACCAACGAGTGTGTTGCTCATTTTACCATGTTCAAACCCATTTCACAGATTTCCTCCAATATCAGTGCAGATGCAAAAAACATCTTTAGATTCCTAGACCGCCTTCAACATTTTGTCATTCATTTAATTACAGAAGTGAGCTGCAGCTACATTGAGCCCCATTAAAGCAGATTGTGTGTTTGTCTGTGGGTCAGAGCATCTTGGCGTGCTGTCATTATTTTGTGTGATCGTATCCTCAGGGACGCCGGAGTTCATGGCTCCAGAGATGTACGAGGAGCACTACGATGAGTCCGTGGACGTCTACGCGTTTGGCATGTGCATGCTGGAGATGGCCACGTCTGAGTACCCATATTCAGAGTGCCAGAACGCTGCTCAGATCTATCGCAAAGTCACCAGCGTAAGTCACACTGCTCTTGAGCCCTTTCTTACTGCAGTGATCGTCTCATTTCAGGAAGACTGCTGTGATTGTATGACTGATTTGATCTTTGAGACTCATGTTATTACACAGGCTGTTTATGGCTGCTGCTAAAATCCGCCTCAGCGTGTTTCTGCACGTTCATGAAGCACAAACAAGGAAATTCAAAGCATAAAAAGTCAGAATATTACTCTCTGAATTGGAATCTCTCCACAAACATGACTTTTTGCATGGAAAAGACTCACATTCAGCTCTGACTTCAGTCTGATAGGAAACACACACATTACACCATCACATCAGTTCACCACGAGTAAAATCAACTTTTTTGTTTAATGTTCTTTCTTTAATAATAAAGAAATAGTTCATCTAAAAATGCAATTGTGCTGAAAGCGTGCTCATCCTCAGTTCCTCTGAGATGTAGAGGAGTTTGTTTCTTCATCAGGTTTGTAGAAATGTGTCTCTGCATCAGTGTCTCAGCAATGGATGCTCTGCAGTGAATGGGTGCCGTCAGAATGAAAGTCCAAACAGCTGATAAAAACATCACAATAATCCACACCACTCCAGTCCATCAGATAACATCTGGAGAAGACAAAAGCTGAAACAAACCCATCAAGACACACTTTTTCTTATAGAGACATCAGTGTTATTGGTATCAGTGAATGGGTGCCGTCAGAGACCAAACAGCTGATAAAAACATCTCAATAGTCCAAAAGGACATTTTCAGCAGATTTTTTGGATGTACTGTTCTTCTAAATTACAAAGTAAGGAGGTGATATGTTTTCCAAATTCCATTTTTACAGAGCAGTGTAGAGCAGACATCAGTTACGTCACTTGCAGCTGTCTGTGGATTGTGGTGGCAGAAAAACACTGGTAACAAGTGGAGGGAGACCAGTAAAATTTGTGGAATAAGAAAAACAAATTGTGTTCAGATGTGAGAATTGGAATGCAAACAATTTTTATGGAATACTGTCGTCAATAATTTGAAGCTTTAACAGACAGACTGGATGAAAAATGCTATGATTACTCTACTTTTAAAGCATAAATTTGATTTAAACTATAGGTCTTTGTCATAATATTCATATACGCTGTTCATAGGGGACGTATTGTATTAGCCCTACATTTACAGCAGGAAATACTATTTAAACTTATTACCATTAACATTTTACATAACATTTACCTATTTTATCTCACAATTCTGACTTTTTTTTCTCGCAAATGCAAGTTTATATCTCCTAGTTCGGACTTTATAACTCGATTTAACTCCACAATAGCGAGTTTGTCAATTCTGAGGAAAAAAAGCCAGAAGTCATGATTCTGAGCCGAGGGGAAAAGAGAGAATGACAAGTTGTTTTTCCTTATCAGAATTGTGAGATATATTCTTGGAATTGCAAGGATACAGTCAGAATTTTGAAATATAAACTCAAATTTGTCGTTTTCATTCTTTTATTCCATGGCTCTCATAGACTGCTACTTAAAAACTGTCATTTTCTGCCCACAAAAAAAACTCATCGCTGTTTGCAAACACTGAATTGGTCGATAGCAGTGGTTCCAGTGCCCACAACAATATTCAAAGACACTTTTTACAGAAATTGGTAATTAAATAATTAAGTATTTTAAAAATAATAATAATTAAAAAAATAAAATAAAAATGAAAATAATTAAATTATAGTATTACAAAAGTTTGACACTGAATTAAATTCTAGGGAGTGAAATAAATATATTTGTTCTTTCTTTTCTTTTTTTATTGTTAAGCTTGATTGGTTTTATTTTAATGCTTGTTGTCTTGGGGCCATCTGGTTGAGAATCATTGACTTTTCAGATAATCAGTCATTAACTTATATATTCTGTGTGTGATTTATTTTGAAGTATTAAAGTGTTGGCTTAATAGCTATAGAGCCAGGCCTAATGAAATGGTGTGTGTGTGTGTGTGTGTGTGTGTAGATGGGTATTGATTTGAGTAGCTAACCTGATCACTGTCTCTGTTTCTCTCCGAGTGAAGATCGTCTCGGTTACATAGGTAACCCTCGTTCCCTGAAGGAGGGAACAGAGATGTACATCGGACTGACCGACGAATAGGAATCTCGCTAGAGAGGCCAATCTGCTTTGAGTGTAACAATGCATATTGGCATGCAATCATATGCAGCAGCAGCTCACCTCGCAGCGTGGGTATATAATGAGCAGCAGGTGCGTTGCATCTTCAGGTTTTCGCTGAGGAGCCGAACAGGTAAGGCGGCAGCATCAGCGGGGGCCAGCGACTGTGGCGACGGGACGTACGTGTCCGTTCCCTCCTTCAGGGAACGAGGGTTACTTATGTAACCGAGACGTTCCCATTCAGTCGGTCACGTTCTACGTACGTCGGACTGACCGACGAATAGGAATCCCTACCAAAGCGCCACAGGAGCTGCCCCCTTCCAGCGCTCTGTAGCAAGCCTCCTGTACCCCTTTGCTTAAGGACGGTGGGACAGGGCAAACACAGAGAGTGTCGATCACTGCTGTTCACCAAAACCCATTCAGTGAGACTATTGGATAACACTGGGAATGCGTACCCTTTCCTTGGAAAGGACTGCTGCGGAACCACATCCTTCCCCGAAGGAGTTATGTGGAGAAGTACATATGGACTAACCCTGTAGGGTTGTACTGCATATGGAAGTACTGGGGTGACTCCAACCCGACGAGAGGTGGGTTCTCCCAGAGGGAAAGACACGGGCTTCGTTTAGGAGCAACTCGTGGAATAACACATATGGGATCCCCGTAGGGTCATTTTGTTGAGATATATAGTTGAGTATCATCAGCATAACAATGAAAGCTAATCCCGTATTTTCTAATAATATTACCAAGGGGCAACATGTATATTGAAAATAGAAGAGGACCTAGGACTGATCCTTGTGGTACTCCATACTTTACTTGTGATAATTGTGA
The DNA here is from genome assembly GCF_936440315.1 of Barbus barbus. Lineage (NCBI taxonomy): Eukaryota > Metazoa > Chordata > Actinopteri > Cypriniformes > Cyprinidae > Barbus > Barbus barbus. The sequence goes on from NC_136756.1 coordinate 3,854,679, forward strand.
TGACTCTCCATTTAAATGAACACAGTGGTAGCGATTGGACAGGTATGATTTAAACCACCTTAAAGCCTGCCCTTGAATACCAATATGGTTTTGTAGTCGATCTATGAGTATATCATGGTCTATAGTGTCGAACGCAGCACTAAGGTCAAGTAATACTAGCAATGAGATGCAGCCTTGGTCTGAAGCAAGAAGTCATTTGTAATTTTAACAAGTGCAGTTTCTGTACTATGGTGAGGCCTGAAACCTGACTGAAATTCTTCATAGAGATCATTTTTTTGCAAGAAGGAGCACAATTGAGCAGACACAACTTTTTAAATTTTTTTTGACATAAACGGAAATGGGTCTGTAATTTGCCAGTTCATTAGAATTCAGTTGTGGTTTCTTAATAAGAGGCTTAATAACCGCCAGCTTGAATGGTTTTGGGACGTGACCTAAAGTTAACGATGAGTTAATAATATTGAGAAGCGGTTCTTCTGCTACAGGTAACAACTCTTTCAGTAGTTTAGTGGGTATAGGATCTAATAAACACGTTGTTGGTTTAGATGCACTAATAAGTTTATTTAGCTCTTCCTGTCCTATAGTTGTAAAGCACTGCAGTTTTTCTTTGGGTGCGATGAATGAAGCTGAAATACTCAAGATTACGAGTTTCTTTCTTGAGAGAATGGGTATAACTGTTGTACCATGGCGCAGTACGGTTTTCTCTAACCTTTTTCAATTTTAGGGGGGCAACAGCTTCTAATGTATTAGAGAATATAGTGCCCATGTTGCTAGTTATTTTTTCTAGTTCATGTGTATTTATGGGTACACAGAGCAGTTGAGATAAATCAGGCAGGTTATTTGTGAATCTGTCTTTGGTGGCTGGAACAATAGTTCTGCCCGGACAATAATGCGGAGCCATATAATTAATATCAGTAATACGCAGCATGCACGATACAAGGAAATGATCAGTAACATCATCACTTTGAGGTACGATATCTATATCGGTAAGATCAATTCCATGCGATATAATTAAATCTAGCGTATGATTAAAACGATGAGTGGGCCCAGTGACGTTTTGCTTGACTCCAAAACTGTTTATTAGGTCAGTAAACGCAAGTCCTAGCACATCATTTGTATTATCAACGTGAATGTTAAAATCTCCGACAATTAGCAGTTTATCAACACTAACCAATAGATCTGAGAGGAAATCTGCAAATTCTTTTAGGAAATCTGTATATGGCCCTGGCGGTCTATACACCGTAGCCAGAGCAAGAGATAAGAGAGATTTCTTTTGCATATCTAACAGTGTGACATTAAGCAGAAGTATTTCGAATGAGTTAAACCTCCTGTATCCTGTTTTCTGAGTAACATTGAGAATATCACTATATATTGTTGCCACACCGCCGCCACGACCAGTCTGACGGGGCTCATGTTTATAACAGTAGCTTGGTGGAGTAGACTCATTTAGACCAAAATATTCATTTGGTTTCAGCCAGGTTTCAGTCAGGCAGAGTACATCAAAATTATTATCTGTGATCATTTCATTTACAATCACTGCTTTGGGTGCGAGTGATCTAATATTTTGGAGTCCAAGCTTCAAAAATTGTTTTTGTTCATTTATTTTGTGTTTTTCTGGTTTAATCACGATCAGATTTTTTCTAGATCCTGCATTAAATTTATATTTTGACCTTGCTATTCAGGGAACAGACACAGTCTGTATAGATTGGACAACGCGGGTACTTCTATCATTTAAGTGGGTAGAACAAAAGTCATTTGAGAATTGTCTTACTAGTCAAATGGAGCGTAGCGTTCCGGTGATGTTGTCTGACAGGAGTTCCGCTCTGACTCTGCTGGGGTGCAGGCCATCAGCACGGAAAAGCCTAGGAAAAGTCTAAATAGCGGCAGCATGAACTTTGAGGGTGGAGGGAGACAGCCTACGCTCCAACCCTTGCTGCAAGAAATGACACCGATCGAACATCTTCGGGGGTCTTCTCTGCGAGAAGAACACCACTCGACAAACAGGTTCCACTTCAAGGCGTAAGCACGTCTCGTAGACAGTGCACGTGCCGAAGCGATGGTGTTAAGTACCTCAGGGGGTAAGTCACCTAGAACCTAGTTTCCAGAGGTCTGGACGCGGGTGCCAAAGTGTGCCCCGTCTCTGAGAAAGAAGATCCTTCTTCAGAGGAATTCACCAGGGAGGGGCTGTCGCGAGGAGCGTGAGTTCCGGGAACCAGGTCCAGCTGTGCACCAGTGCATCTGTACCGAGTGTTCCCCCGGACAGGGAGTAGAACAACTGGCAGTGAGAGGTTTCCGGCGAGGCAAACAGGTCTACCTGAGCTTCGCCGTACTCTCCCCAAATCAGCTGGACCACCTGGGGGTGGAGTCGCCACTCTCCCGGCAGCGCAGCTTGTGAGAGCTTGTCGGCCACACGGTTGAGCACACCAGGGACATGAATGGCGCGAAGCGACCTCAGATGCTTCTGACTCCAAAGGAGGAGATGGCGGGTGAGTTGCAACATGCGACAGAAGCGGAGACCCCCTTGACTGTTGATGTACGCCATGGTCGCAGTATTGTCCGTACGGACCAGCACATGCTTGCCCCGTAACGGCCCTTTCAGGCAGCCCAGGGCAAGGCGTACTGCTAGCAACTCGAGGCAGTTGACGTGCCAATGCAGTTGGGGGCCCGTGCATACTCCTGACACTGCATGCCCGCTGTACGTGGTCCCCCAGCCGGTGGCAGAGGCATCTGTGAAGACCACCGCATGCCGGGACACCTGCTCTAGGGGCACTCTTGCCCGAAGAAACAAGGGGTCTGACCATGGGCTGAAGGTTTGGCGGCATTCCGGAGTGATTGCCACGTTGCCACGCCCATCTCGGAACTCGGCCGTGAAGCCAGTGCTGATGCGGTCTCATATGAAGCAAACCGAGCGGGGTTACTGCCGCTGCGGCTGCCATATTAATGAATGAATGAATGAATGAATGAATGATGCATTTATTTAGCGCATTTTTGTGTATTGCCGTACACCCAAAGCGCTTTACAATCATGTGGGGGTCTCTCCTCAACCACCACCAGTGTGCAGCATCCACTTGGATGATGAGACGGCAGCCACAGCACAACGGCGCCAGTGCGCTCACCACACACCAGCTACAGGTGGAGAGGAGAGTGTGATAGAGCCAATCAAATGGATGGGGATTACTAGGAGGCCATGATTGATAAGGGCCAGTGGAGGGAATTTGGCCAGGACACCGGGGCCCCATATGCCCCAGGAGCCTCTGAAAAAGTTTCAGTGGGACCGCTGTCCTGCCCCTGAATGTATTCAGGCAGTTCAGTACCGACTGAGCACGTTCCTCTGTGAGGCGTGCTGACTGTTAGAACGAATCCAACTCCATACCAAGAAAAGAGATCCTCTGCACTGGGCGAGTTTGCTCTTTTCCCAGTTGACCTGAAGGCCCAACTGGCTGAGGTGACTGAGCACCAAATCCCTGTGTTCGCATAACTGCTTCCGAGACTAAGCAAGAATGAGCCAGTCGTCGAGATAGTTGAGGATGCGAACGCCCTGTTCTCTCATGGGAACAAGGGCTCCCTCCACGACTTTCATGAAGACGCGGGGAGACAGGGCCAGCCCGAAGGGCAGGAACTTGTACTGATATGCTCGACCCTCGAGCGCACAGAAACGGCCTGTGTCGAGGAAGAATCGAGACATGAAAGTACGCGTCCTTCAGGTCGATTGCTGCGAACCAATCTCGGGGACGGATGCACTCAAAAATGCGTTTTTGGTAGCTTGTGAAGGCTCCGATTCAAAACTCGCAGGTCCAAGATCGGTCGTAACCCACCGCTTTTCTTGGGCACAATGAAGTAAGGGCTGTAAAACCCTGACCTCATATTGGCTGGAGGGACCGGCTCTATCGCGTCCTTCGCCAGTAGGTTATATTTCACCCCAAAATCGAAATATTTCGATTTCTTGTTTTGCTTTTGACATTGACAATTATAAAGGCTCACTCCAAAAATAAAGAAATCAGTCATTTATAAATTTCTGTTTTCCTGCAGAGCACAAAAGAATATTTTCCGTACCATAATATATTATATAATAATGACCAAAAACATAAATAAATAGCACCATTAAAAACATGTGCATTACATTCTGAAGTTGTGTGACAGTCTGACTGAAATTTGATTTATCCGTTGAAAATCAGTGAACTGTTAACATGAGAAGTCATCAAGTCAGTAAATTGGAAACTGATTTGTGAGCAAATTTAGTCAGATTTTTTGACGCAGAGCTCTGTTTGCAGCAGGTTTTGAGCCACAGCTCACTGGATGACCAGTGAATAACCACATCAGTTTTTGGTCTGTTATTCACAGATAGATGCAAATGAGCAAAATGTGCTGGTTCTCTACAGTTACCGCTGCTTAATCTCTCTCTCTCTCTCTTTCTCAGGGGGTGAAGCCTGCCAGTTATAATAAAGTGATGGATCCTGAGGTCAAAGAGATCATCGGCGAGTGTATTTGTCAGAATAAGGAGGAGCGGTGAGTACTGACAGACAGCCCAGAACACTACAGTAACTACAGACCGAGACAAGCTCAAGCTCACGAGTACAGTCTACAGAGACAACATCTCCACATGAGACATGAAGTTCTTCATGTGAAGATTGATTTCAGCTCAGTAGTTCAACATGCACAAAGCAGTACTCTTAAGAATGAAAATAAACACACACACACACACACACACACACAGACACACACACAAACAAACAAACACTGACACACACACACAAACAAACACTGACACTGACACACACACACACACACACACACACACATGTTGGTTTTTGTGGTTTATGGGGACTCTCCATAGGCGTAATGGTTTTTATACTGAACAAACTGTGTGTGCTATTGCCCTACACCAACCCTACACCTAAACTTAGCCTCACAGGAGACTTTGTGCATTTTTAGATAAAACAAAAACACCATTTAGTATGTTTTTTAAGCCTTTTGAATTACGGGGACATAGGCAGTGTCCTCATAAACCACCTTCATATTGTAATACCTCTGTCATACCCATGTCATTATACAAATTTGTGTCCTCATAAACCACATCAACATGCACACACACACTCATACACACACACTGAAGTGCTTATAATGTTTAAATGCTGATGCTTTCTGTTGTTGAATGAAGTGCATTTAAAATTCATATCGATGGCAGTGCATTATGGGTTTGTCTTCTCTGCACATGCATACATGTGATTTTGCTTTAGAGTTTGGCCAGAGAAGAGTTTTTGTTGTTGGTAGAGTTGTGTTGGTAAATGATGAATTTGAACAAACAATAGAAAGAGTGTTTGTTAGACACAGTCAGTCCTTGTTCTTGCTGGATCACAGGTGATCTAGGTGACAGCACAGTATTCCAGATAAATGACTACAAGTCCAGTGCATTAGTAGAGAGTGTATGAAGTGATGAAGTTATGAAGTGTATGAAGTGAAGGAGATAGAGTCGCAAGTGGTGGGAACCATTACTAAAGAATTTTAAATACAAAATTAAAAACTAAAAACAATGTCTGTCCACTAAAGAACTTCATGTTTGTTTTAATTAAATAATATTTACAGAGAATTTAAGAAATAGTAGAATTTTGTCTATAATTAATATAATAAAATAATTTTGTCAGTTATACAAGGCATATGCTTTACTGTATGTTAACTATGAAAGGAACAGAATAACATTTTAAAATGGGATTTTCATATAGTTCAGACAAATTTCCAGATTAATTCCCACCCATATTTGGTTTTATCTGAATGCAGACACAAATAATTTTGCCATTGAATCAGATACTGATCATGACTTTGCTGCATTTAAGTGTCGACTGCATTCATCAAATTCAGCTGTTCAACCCCGTTATCAAACTTATCGTAAAAGAAAAAATAAGCACTTACTTTATGGGGATAAACATTTGTCTGTAAATACAGAAGATTTATTCCCAAAGTGACTGCTAAACATATGAATCTGCAACTCTATTGCTTATTCTGCCTGTTGTAATTCTGTGCATTTATATTTCACATGTGATCATTTCATGTTTATTTCTGCAAAATAAATCACACAAGTGTTTGAAAGGGTTTTAAAAGATTTAAATCGTAATTGCACACATCCCAAATGCTGTTAATATGGTTTCAAATTGCAAACAGAAGCTAAATACTCTCATATAAAGCACAGTAGTTTGACTAAGGTTGGTGTTCAGCTTTTCCTGAAGGATACGTGCCTATGACCATTTGTGACCTGTGTTGGCAAAATGAGTCACAATGAGCAAAAAAAAAAAAAAGGGTCATTTTTAATTTCATATTCTCCATTAAAAGACCTTCAATCAAACGTAATCAGATGTAAAATGACTGAGCTACACCCGATTGAAGTAGAAAAGATAGTTACAAATAAAGATGTATTGTTGTACAATGTATTGTTGGCTATTGCTACAAATATACCTGTGCTACTGATGACTGCTTTTGTGCTCCAGGCTCACATTTGGATTGCTAGAAGAGGGCTTAATGAACCCATTTTCGTGAAAAAAAAACCCAAATTCGACCAAAATCAAAATTTTTCACTTTTTTGGCCTGTAGCTCAAAATTAGCCCGCGCGCATTCACACTCATTCTGCCAGCACGGCTCACAATAACTAAAGAAGAATACAGTTTATTTGAAGTTTGTGCCCTCTTACGATGCTCTTCCCACAGTTACTCCATCAAGGACCTGCTCAATCATGCGTTCTTCGCGGAAGACACCGGTGTGAGGGTGGAGCTGGCGGAAGAGGACGACGGCCTGAAGACCTCCATCGCCCTGAAGTTGTGGGTGGAGGATCCTCGTCGCCTGAAGGGCAAGTACAGAGACGGAGGAGCCATCGAGTTCAGCTTCGACCTGGAGAAGGAGATCCCTGAAGCCGTGGCGCAGGAGATGGTGCGTGTTTGAGCCATCTGACCGCCACTGATGTACACCAAGCAGTGCCTGCAAAAACAGCAAAGAGAACTAATTAGCCTTTTTAACAAAAATCTGAAATTACGTCAGCGCAGGGTAAAGTCAGTTCCGTTACAGGTCTGCGCCTATTATATTAGTATGCCCTTTTCTCAAATAATGCTTCTTACCTTGTGTAAGAAGTTGTTGTTATATAGTCTACAAAGAAATAACATTTTACTTCATTGTAACTTATATGGCTGCTCAGACCGCTTACTCGTGAGATAATACGCTCAACATAGCGCCGCATGGTTTGCATTCTCCATCTCTGGCAAAGTCCTTTTATATATATAGTCTTTGATCTGCGGTACATTTGCATTAACTCAATTTACTCAAATCACCACATCATGCTAAATTACTTCAAAATGACAACATTTATGTCCAGATGCACATATTTTCCAAGAATACATTAAACAATTCTCCAGTCCAGTTGAAGCATATTAAACTCAACACAACAATGTAATCTGATACAATAGAAATAAAGTCATGAATCCGAGTCATCTCTTGCTTAATATGTATTTCCCAGGACACATTATACAACGTACATTTACGCCATCACGCTAATAATGCAAAGGAGAGCAAATACAATATTACTTTAATAATAATAATAATAATAGCCGAAAACAAAATTCACGTGGACAGTCATAATGCACAGCCAGCACCAAATGGACAGAATGACAAAACTAACGGAATTATAACTGCCACCATTTAGAATTAAACATTTGTGATGACCCAAGCTCACGCAAAAAGCTTTGTGAAATGTTTGCGCTTTGTAGACAAAAGTACCGGCAGTTCAAGCATTTTCATAATATCTCATTTGTAAAAAAAAGACTTTGATTCTCGAAATCATTCTTGTTAAGTCACCGAAAAAACTTTGATCCTGCAAGCGCCAACCCAGAAGCCAGAAACACAGAAGTGTGAAAAGGCTAATTGCATTTGTCAGAGACGAGATCTGACAGGTAGCAAGTGTGGATAATAGTGGTTATAACAGGTTCACATGTGGCTCGTTCAGTCAGGATTTCCAGAACTCTTCAGTTTAAAAATAACCTTTTAAACAAAGTAAATGAGATTTATCTGTTAAGACCACAAAAACAAGCAGTGTTTCAATGGCCTGTGAAATCTGATGTTGTCTTCCTGTTTCACTGGTATGTTATCTACGAACACTGATCTACAGATATTTCCCGTCTCTGTTGTGAAAGCTCTTTAATGGAATAATCTTCTGGCCAACATTGAATTATTCTGTTAGAGAGGTGGACGTTATATTCCATTAACAAGCGCCTCTCATAACCTCTGACCGTGAGGACATCTTCCATTTCCCATTTCATTCAGCCACTGCTTTAACCACTCTTGAGTCCTGTGTTTTTAGTCGCACTTGTTGAGACTTCATGAAAACCACCCTCGTTTTCTCAGGAACTCTGCATCACCTGCTTCAGTTCTTGCCAAACCGGTTTTGAGGTTTTAGTACAGGACACACAGGCAGTCAGAGCCGCTTGAGCTCATTATATATATTCAAACATGCGCTTAAGTACAGTATGTGACCTCCTGGACCCGGTTCGGATTGGAAAATCCTTTTGCTGTAATCACATGTTATGTAATCTGAGCATTGTAATGTGTGGGAACGTTTGCTAAAGGGAAAATGAGTCGGCAGCTGCTATTTATACTGATCGCTGCACCTTGTTTCACCCGGTTCGTTCACTAGACAGATATTGATCTTTCCATTTTGCCATTTTACACCAAATCCTTCATGGATGAATCTCACAAAAGCACAACATTATTGTTGGCACTTTTTTTTTAATGACAATTAAGAAAATCTCCCCCACAATTCTCTGTAACGTGAGAAGATTTGCAGTGTGTTGTGCATCCAGTTTAAAAAAAATATTTTTTTGGTTGTATTATTTTATTTTAATACACAATGTAGTGCAGTGAGACTTGCCAGAATTTAATATTTTATATACTGTATACTATTGTAATATAATATACAGTGGCATGCGAAAGTTTGGGAACCCCTTGCAGAATCTGTGAAAATGTGGATAATTTTACCAAAATAAGAGAGATCATACAAAATGCATGTTATTTTTTATTTAGTACTGTCCTGAGTAAGATATTTTCCATAAAAGATGTTTACATATAGTCCACAAGACAAAAAAATAGCTGAAATTATTAAAATAACCACATTCAAAAGTTTGGGAACCCTTGGTTCTTAATACTGTGTGTGGTTACCTGGATGATCTACAACTGTTTTTTTGTTTTGTGATGGTTGTTCATGAGTCCCTTGTTTGTTCTGAACAGTTCAACTGAGCACTGTTCTTCAGATAAATCCTCCAGGTCCTGCAGAATCTTCAGTTTTCCAGCATCTTTTGCATATTTTAACCCTTTCCAGCAGTAACTGTATGATTTTGAGATCCACCTTTTCACGCTGAGGATGATTGAGGGACTCAAACACAACAATTAAAAAAGGTTCAAACATTCACTGATGCTCCAGAAGGAAACACGATGCATTAAGAGCTGGGGGTGAAAACTTTTGAACAGGATGATGTCGTCCAAATTTTTCTTATTTTGTTGAAATATCATATTTTTCCATTTAGTACTGCCCTTCTGACGCGACAGAAGATACTTGCATGTTTCCTGGAAGACAAATGAAGTACAATTTACCTTGATCTTCAAATTCAAAAAGTTTTCACCCCCGGCTCTTAATGCATCGTGTTTCCTTCAGGGTTCCCAAACTTTTGAATGTGGTTATTTTAATAATTTCAGCAATTTTTTTGTCTTGTGGACTATATGTAAACATCTTTTATGGAAATATCTTACTCAGGACAGCACTAAATAAAAAATAACATGCATTTTGTATGATCTCTCTTATTTTGGTAAAATTATCCACATTTTCACAGATTCTGCAAGGGGTTCCCAAACTTTCGATCCCCACTGTAATATAATGTTTATATTTCTAGGTAGGTTTATTTGCCTTTTTCCTAAATTAGAGACCGCAACAACAATTGCTCTTGGTCTCATTAGTCATATTTGGCTGAATCTTTCTTCTGAATTAGGGATGGTAAGATTCACAGATTGGCATCTGTGCTTCAACATAAAAATGAATGACGCGATGCATTGATTTAAAAAAGTGTGCATCGTATACAATTTGGCATTTGTGTCGCGATGCATCGTTTCTAACATATTTGCTTCTGTAAAAAACGATTTATTTAAATGTAATTATTAGTAGATGTGCCATACTTTTTTTATTTAGAGAGTGACCAATATTTTATGTAGATTGATTTCTCCTCTCTAAACTGTTTCTCAAGCGCGTTCTCTCATAGAAATAAAAGCAAATAGAAATAAAAGTCTGTACCATATTGAATTGCATAGTATCATGTTTTTTCCATTGCATCATATTGCATTGAATGGCATTGTTGAATCAGATCATAATGGGGTCAATTGTATCGTATTGCGTCGGTAGCTGCTTCATATGTATCTTTAATGTATCATATCATTGGAGATGCGTGTCGCATCGGCCTCAGTTATGGAGATGCACATCCCTATTCTGTATGTGTGCGTTGTGTCTAGTTTAAGCTTTCCACCACAGACAGTTTTTCTTTAATTCTGTGATTTGTGTTCCTCTGTTCCTAAAATAGAGCCCTGGCTTCTTTCTCTCTGCTCTAAAAATATGTTCACACCAGCCCCCTCTCATCCTTCCATCAGGTTGAGTCTGGTTTCTTCCATGAGAGCGATGCAAAGATAGTGGGCAAGTCTCTCCGTGACCGAGTGGCTCTGATCAAGTGGCGAAGGGAGAGGACGGTGCCAAAGGCCCCGCAGGGCGGCGCTGTTCCGAGTGAGACGGGGCCTGTCCTCTGTGAACCGCCCGGTCTGCTGGAGCCTGAAGAGCCGGAGGTGGATCAGCATGTCCATGTGTGTCCGCTCAGTGCCAGGACCACATCCACCACATGTAAGCGTGCCTGTTTGTGAACATTTGGGGTTAAATATAGTTCTACCCAGGTTAAAAACAAAACAAAAGTACGCTCCCATAATGTACTTAAAGTGCTCCATTTTCACGCACTAATTTTGTACTTAATATACTAAAAATAAGTCTTTAGTACTTTTTAAGATAAACTTAAGATCAACTAAGGCCCAGTTTCACAGACAGGGTTTAAACTGAGCCAGGATTAGGCCATAGTTCAATTAGGACATTTAAGTCATTTTTATTACTGGAAACATTACTGGTGTGCATCTTGAGGATAAACAAAGGCACTGATATATTTTAACATCAGCAGCTCAGATTTACATTTTAGTCTGGGACTAGGCTTAAGCCTTGTCTGTGAAACCGGGGAAATGTGTACTAAACTATGCTAATTTGGGACACCATGAATATGAACTAAAATGTGCTTTTAACATTCTATCTCTGTATTTATTTTTTTATTTTTTTTAAACGTAGCACACAAGTATCATTTTTAGTATATTAAGTACAAAATTAGTGTGTGAAAACAGAGCACTTTAAGTGCATTATGGAAGTGTACTTTTTTAAGCTTGGGTCTGGAGAGCATCTTCCACGTTACCAAAGAAAATAAGACAGCATTTATTATTAAGCCTTTAATTATAACATGATTCTTTATTGACGTTTAATTATAGAAGTACTCTAATGCATTTGTTCAAATATGAACCATTATTAATAATTGAGCACCAATAATAACTGAGCAGCAAATCAGTATATTAGAATGATTTCTGAAGATCATGTGACACTGAAGACTGGAGTAATGATGCTGAAAATACAGCTGCGCATCACAGAAATAAATGACAGTTTAACACATATTCACATCGAAAACAGCTATTTTAAATTGTAATAATATTTAACTGTTTTTACTCTCCTTGGTCAAATAAGTGAAGCCTTGGTTAACAGAAGAGACTTATTTAAAAAACTGTGAAAAAAACCTTAACTATACAAACCTGCCTATGGAAAGGTTAAGAATATTCAAATATCAGACTGTTGTTAAAATATAAACATGAATCACAGACTCCCTCGCAAACCCAGTTTTTGTAACAATCTCCAGTCATTTTACTAATTTCGTTACCATGTAAACTAAGGGACTAGTGACACTGATTCTGTCGTAATGGTCAGAATACTCTGACCACAGATGTTTTGGTTGAAGAATATTCTTAGTATGTGTTTGTGCTCTTTCTGTCTCTCCAGCTGACAGTGGCATCGGTTCAACTGTGTACTCGGACTCCCAGAGCAGTGGTTTGCACAGTGTCATATACCAGTCCTTACAGGAATCTGTCTCCACGGCAACCCAGGAGGTCCGTATCACTCCCCATCACTGTCACTGGTGCACGTCAGAAACCACAGTTATGTGTGAAGCTTGCATTGCTCTGCTAGTGTGTGAAGTGTGCATACACATGCATGCTTGTACTCACATAGCTTTTAAATGTAAACCATCATTTTATCACAGTGACACAATGTTTGCAGCACTGTAACTGGACCGTGTTTTCACCTTGTCATCATCCACTTCATTTTTGCCTAGGGGTTTCATTATTTTCCTTTTGTAGCATGCATGATAACACGGTCTGCGTTTCATTCCCTGTTGTCCATTTGTCTGTTTTATTAGTGGAGCTCACACTATGTGTGCTCCAGACATGAATAATTCCTCAAATCATACAACTTAAAAAAAGAAACAACTCAAGCCCACTGAAGTCAAGTAATCAAGGAACCAATTTACAGACACACCCATTTCCTGTAAGGAGGACTATAAAGGTTGCACTCACACACACACTCACTTGGCGAAGTATACTGTAACGGACAAGCATTGCAACAAAGTAGGGATCCACGTGCAGGCTTTATCTAAGAGCGTAGACAGAACAGGCAGGGTCAAAACACCAGTAATTGGTAACATCCAAGGCAAAACAAAAGAGTACTCCATAAAACAGGCAATGGTTGGGGCAGGCAGCAAATGATCACAAAACACAAGAAGACAGTCCAGGATCAAGACACAGGCAAGGCAAGACTAGGCAGAAACAAGGTAACTGTTACAGAAGAGGCTCCTGTACCGACTCCTCTGCACCACCAGAGGGATCCGTCTCCCGAATATTAGCCCTTCCTGTTGAACTCAAACTCCCATCATGCCTCTTACCTGGGACTGATTGCACATCACACCTGCACCTCATTTACACACACACATAAAAGCCACTCACACACACCACATCCCTGCGAAGACTTGATTTGTCCCGGCTGTCATTTCTGAGCGTTATTACCCGTGTTTGCTTTGTACCCTTTTGATCTTGGACTGTTTTCCCATTTCTGATTGTTCTCTGCCTGCCCCGACCCGGATTGTTTATTGGACTCTGAATTCTAGCCTCCCACCTCGACTCTCTGCCTGATTCTCGACTCTGTCTCTGCCTTGCCTCCATTGCCCTGTATGCTGGTGTTCACTCTGCCTGTTTGACCATTCTAATAAAAGCTGCAGATGGATCCAACTCAGTCTGATGTTTCGCAACAGTAACAAAGAAAATGCTCAGTGATGTCTGCAATGCTAAAACAATTTTTCGCAAAGTGAGTGTGTGTGAGTACAACATGTCTAGTCCTCCTTATAGGAAACGGTTGGGTCTGTAAATTGATTCCTAGGCAGAGGGTTATGGGAAATGGAGACCGGGGCAGAGTATCAAGAGTCTGGGGTGGAGTGCCCTCTGGTGGAGCTCACTGGCACTCTAGCTGGTGATCGTGACAGTTTAACTGTTCATGGCCTATAAAGTGGCAAAAATAACTGTTCAATACTCCCGTGCTCTATGAGCAGCGTCTTCACATGCACGCGCCTCTCAGACAGCGCTCAGAAACAGTCTCTCAGACAGTGTGCATGCACATACAGTGAAATGAGTTCTCTTTTGCTGCTAATTGCATTTCAATAATAATAATAATTTGTTTTTAAACGGCAATGATTAGTAAAAACATAATGGTAAGTTGTCAAGACCACGTAGCACAGTAATGTCACATGAGCGTGTATCCACGAAAGAGAGGATCGTCCCAAATTTCTACCGGTTAATCGTGTCTACTGGTTTATTGCCCACCCCAATGCAGGTTGTTGAGGAGAGATCAGAGATGTGAAATTTTCACCTAGATGGTAAAATTGCAACAACAACAAAAAAAATATATATATATATATATCTACACACTGAATATCATTGAGACTTGGTGTTGAGTTCTTTTGAACAGCTGACAATTTTTATTTATGAACCATAATTTTCATGGTCTTTTAAAAACCTGGATATATGAGGGAGGTTTAAAGTGGGATTTCTACACCTGGAAAAGTGGCAATTAAAATCCTAAACCGTCATAGATATTTTTATAATGAATATACAGTATACTGTACTGTACACACACAAAACAATTTAGCACATTCAAACATTACTCAGTATTGCTCAAAAAATTTACACATCTAGTTTGTTGTGTCCTTTATTTGTTGTGTGTTATTAGCTCTGTGCTAGAGACCCTTGTTTGTCGTTTATTGATAATAGTTCAGAGAAGTGGCTTTTCTTCCAGGGTGCACATCATGAAAGCTCTTCTGTAAATGAGTTCATCCGTTTCCTGCTCCGACCCACAAGTCCTGCCTCCTTTAAAAAACCACGAGACCAATCAGAGATGACAGAAGACGGATTGGGAAGTTCTCACTGTGGAAATTTGCTGCTCGCTCCTTCGCCTGTAACGACTCGCCGCTATAGCGACACATCAGTGGGGCCATCCTCTGAGACAAAGGGGGAGGAGTCTGTCTCGATGCCAAGGCAGGGGCGTCGGCTTTCTTTAAACCCCACCCCTCACCAGCCATCATCCCCGTGTCAGGCCTGCCTATCCTTATTCCTGCTTGGGACATGTGCAGATAGAAGACATTCGCCCTATTCTTTACTTCCACTTCCTCACATTCCTGATGTCCGTAGGGGCTCCTTCAGTGAGACCTCTGACCTTTCCCAGCTTAACAAATCTCTGGAGAGCATCACGGGCCACAGACATCAGCCTGAGAGAGGGCGGTACCAGCCTGCCCGCAGCCACAGCGATGAGGGGCACACCCTGGAACCGCCTCGTGATGCACTGACGTCCCGTCGCAGAGCCAGCTTTTGTGCTGGCGAGCGCTCTCTGGCTGACGCGGTAGGTGAAGGACATGGTGTCGCCTTGCCGCTTTAGAGGAAACGCTCTGGTTTTCTCCAGCCTTTGCAGTGGTTCTGCTGTTGCTCCCAGGTGCCTGTAGGACTTGGTCTAAAATGCTCAGATGCATTCTTCTCCTTTGCGCTTCCTCTCGGTGGCTGTAACTGTACTTACCTGTCCTGCAGGTGTGGCCGTTCTCTTACAGAGGCGATCCCAACCCTTCCTGAAACCTAACCATTAACCACGCTTACGATATGCCTGATGTCATGCTGCTAACCTTCTTTGTTTTCATTCACTTAACCTGGTTGTGTGTGATCTGCATGCTTGCTATTACTCATTGTAGCAGCTGTTGATGTGTGCTGTTTTATTTAACAATCCAACATACTAAGGAATGAGCCAGAATTACCAACAATTTGCGGCAACACAAACCCTCTTTTGGCTTTAAAAAACTACTAAAGACATGCGGTAAAAAATTAGTGATGAAATGGCATGGACAAAGTTATTTTTGTGGCTGACCTTATTGCATGTGCATTTGTAGGTCTTTCCTTTTCAGACACAAAGGGAGCAGGGTATTCATGCAAGGTGATTTAGTTAGTTTCTAGTTTTTCTAGATTTATTTATTTATAAAGCACATTTAAAACAACCTGGGTTGACCAAAGTGCTGTACAAAATTGCGTTAGTCCATCACCCAAATTAAAATAGACAGGACATTGAAAGCACAAGAATACAAATAGGTTTTTAAAAGACTTTTAAACTCAGACACTGTAGTCATTGTTCTGATAATGGCAAGTTATTCCATTACTTGGGTCCAACTACTGCAAAAGCTTTGCATTGCAGTCTAGATCTGGGTACCCAAAGAAGATGTTTACAGCCTGGTACAAAAAGTGGTTTTGGTCTATAGCTAATTTTGATTTCATGACAACTGTGAGGGGGGTGATTTTTAATTTTTTTTGTAACTCATCCATTTAAATTATATTAAGCCTTAAAGTTTTGCATAATTAAAGGAATGACCACTTGAGTGACAGGTGGATTGCCGCTGCTGTCACCACCGTTAAGATAGGCAGGTGTGGTTTCAGCAACCAGCTCCACCCATGTCTCGCCTCTTTGCCCGTTTTCAATTATCCGGGAGTGACGCGCTGCTAAGATGGCGATGGCCGGCTCCGCCAACTTTAGGCTTCAAAAATGCTCTTCAGAAACCTACGGGTCACGTCACGGACACTACATCCATGTTTGTATACAGTCTATGGATACGACGCACCATATCTCCTAAATATAGAACCAATAGATAACACGTACAGTGAAAACAATAACAGTGCCAAAGTTGAACCCTGAGGGACACCACATGTAACATGTAGTAAGGTTTGCGCTTGTCAGTTTACAGGTATTTGCACCATTATTTAATGCCCCCAAAAAGCAAGCCTTAACACATTTTGTGCATGTGTTATTAGTAGATTGCCTGAACCTACTTATCATCAACCCAATTCTAGTTTGCGCTGCTCTTGGTAGGTTGCATTGGTCATTATGTAGATGTGCATTGTCAGTAGATCAACCGCAGAACTTTCCATTCTCATCTGTGCTTTTATGGGATTGTGGTCTAATGCGAATTTGCCCTGTTCAGTAAATCTGGCTTGCAGTTGGTGTCACAGAATGGAAGTGTACGTGGTTCTCATTAATTTGTTTCCTCTTCTGCAGTCTTCTGTTCTGAGAGTCCAAAGCCAGGCTGCACCCGCCGTTTCTCAACACATGCAGACGTTCCCTCCTGTCTCCTCAGAGACCCCCGCACAGGCCGCCGGACAGAATCTGTCCGCTCCCCTGCCGCTGGTGCTTCTGCAGGGTGTCTCGACTGCACCACAAACCGTGAATCCACAGCAGCTCGCTCCTACAGGTCAGACTGCAGAGCTGAATACACAGGCCCATGCATTCCAAACTGCAGATGCATACCATCCTCCCGGGGCAGAGCTAGCAAATGCACAGACATTTTCACCCATGCAGCTCACTGTAGTCGCAGCTGCACATGGTCTCCCATCTATAACAGAAGCAGTGCTGCCTCCAGATCAGAGTTTCCAGAGCGGAGCCTCCAGTATGCTGCATATCCCGCCAGCATCTGCACAGACTCGACAAACACCTGTGTTACAACATTTGCAGCAACTCACTGCGAATGCCACAACAGATGGGCAGCTCCGCGACTTCTCAAACATGCAGCAAACTGCTCCTGTGCAGCTGAGCCAGACAGGCCCTGCACCACCTGTCCCACAGGTATGCTTGTTTGTCGTCATCTTTTTTTTCTTAATTTTCACATGGACCTCCCCTTAGCGCCCACTTTAAATTCCCAGCTGTTTAAAAACTGGCGCTCAATACCACCGACATGTACTAGCTCCCTAACTAATAACTCCCATTGAAGTGAACTTTTTCATGCACAACATTACACACTAAAAGAAGTAATGTAAATGTAAAAATGCATAATAGGAACCCTTTTCGTCTGTACAGACGAAAGATTGGCATCATGAAGCAATCGTGATTTTTATGATTGTGGCTTCTAATCGGTGGTCCTGTGTCGTACAGTGAGATAGGTTCAAAGACAGCCGTTGTCACGGTCTCGTGACCAAAGATAGCCTACGATAATTTTTTGACAGTGTCAGAAATTCAGCATGATCATTGCACAGTGTTTGCTGCTATGACCCACGTTTACTGACCAGCCAATAAAAATGCGACATGAAATCAACGCGACATGGAGCTAAAACTGCTCAGCTCAAACTCCCATTCCTTTCCTCTTTCACTGCTTCCACTTTTTGAGCACACATAAACTACAATTTGCCAAATTGCCAAAGTGTGATTCGTAAAGCTCTTTTTGTTTACCACTAGTGCACGCTGATGACATTTTTATTCTTTAGTAGTAACTTGCGTCGTAGCCTATGAGAAAATAGCCTATGATGTCATCATCGTACAGTCTGCACACATGTTGAACGCAAGTTTAGTAGATCCATGTCGCACAGCGTGATTTACAATGATCTTATAGGATTGCTAAAATTGTGCAGTGTATAGAAGGCTTTAAAGAAAAAAAATTATGACTGACTAACTTGTAAACTTAATCTAAGTTTATGTAACTGGCCATAGTGGTGCCCAATCCTGTTCCTGGAGATCTACCTTCCTACAGAATTCACCTCCAATCCTGGTCCAACAGATATCTGTAATTAAGTTTAACTGAAGATCTTAAAGGGGTCATATGATGCAATTTCAAGTTTTCCTTTCTCTTTGGAGTGTTACAAGCTGATTGTGCATAGATAAGATCCCTAAAGTTGCAAAGACTAAAGTCTCAAAACCAAAGACATATTCTTTATCAAAGTTAAGATTGCCACGCCCCCCTAAAATGGCTCGTTCAAACACGCCTCACACGTCTACGTCACGATGTGGAAAGAAAGAAGGCGTGGTTTCAGTAACAGCAGTAGTGTTGATGAAGCCATGTCAGGGAGACGCTGTGTGTTTCTAGGTGAAAGCAAAAGCACTTTATTTGGCTTTCCGAAAGTAGAAGCAATTAGGAATCATTAAGATTACTTAAAACAGAACAGCAACGTATTTTATAGACGACCGTTTCGTGAACCTAGGAGAGGAGGTAATTCTGACTTTGCTATGACAAACTAGTGCTTTTGAATCAGCGACTGTATGTTTTGTTATTATTATAGTATATTTGCTATTGACTGTTTAAATGCTCAATTTTGCGCGTCGTGTGTGTGTGTGTGTGTGTGCTCGCATGTGTGAGAGAGGGTGAAACGGTCACACAATCACGGCTTGTGTGCAAACACATATCACAGCTTCATCACGGTCTCTGTCACGCAACTCTGTTCCCCTCTCGGGCTTTAACTGATTTTAAAATTAAGGACATTATTTACTGTCTTTCTTTACTATAATTATGAAAGCTGAAGCTCGCGATTATGGAAAGGGGTGTTACATTGCCGACACGGCTTATGGTGTTCGGCCAATCACAATGCACTGTGTCAGCTGGCCAATCAGAGCAGATTGCACTTGTCGGAAGGAGGGTCTTTGTAGAAAACGAAGCGTTTGAGAGAGGCGGGGCATAGAGGACCTACAATAATGTACTGTATTTGAAAAATGTTTTTTGAACAATAAAACAACATATACTGTTACAAATACGCAAAATAATGATCTTTAAAAAAGCATCATATGACCCCTTTAATGAGCTTCTTCAGATGTATTTTTTCAGGGTTTGAGATGAACTTTGCAGGAAGGTAAATCTCCAGGAGCAGGACTGTGACGAGACAAGAGTGACCTACATCTGCAAACCTACTCTGGCTTTTCTTGAGTCATCGTGTTTTCTCTTTGCACACTTGTATTTCTCTCTTTCTATCCTATTAGCTCTCCATTCAGACACAGCTGCTGGACAGCTGGCAGCAAGGAGGACAGTCCACCTCCAGTCTGCTGACACAATCTGTTCCTCCTCCTCCAGCTTACCTCACACAGGTACACCCTTCTGCCAGCTCCTCTGCTTCTCAGATGCGTGAATTGTAGGGATGCACAATATTATCGGAACATTATTGGAAATGGCTGATAAAGGCTAAAAATGTAAATATTGGCATTAGCCGATTTGAAAAATGATGCTTGCCGATAAGACAAGTAGCTCACATGTGCCCAGGGTGTGATAGTGATAAGAGCATGTCAGTAGTGTGGTCAGTCTTGATGCCAGTCTTGATGCAATTTTTGCCTGAATGATGATTAGATTCACTGTTTTGGATCGCTGCGTTTAATCTGAGAATGCACGTACAGAACGATGTGTCCATGTGCGAGAGAGTCAACAGTCACTAGTGCGTGCAACAGCAGCGACAGCCTCCCCCGGGTCCTAATGCCCATCCTGTAATTTAATTTACTTAGGGGCTGCTGTTGACCTATTTGTAATAAAATAAGTAAAGTAAAATACACAAATATATATTTTTGTTTTTAAATGAATTATGAAAACTTAAATATAAGGTGCTCTTAAAGATTTTTAGATTTTTTTACAGCTCTTTGGCTTTAGACCATCTATTAATTTTAAATCCACAAATAAAATCTTTATTAACAAATAAATAAATCCACAAATAAAATCAGGTTTCAACTGCATCTGTCTGAGAAAAAAAACAGCAGAGATTGATTTTATTAGTTATTTTCAAGGCTTCCAATGTACTCTCATTAAAAAAGAACTTTAATAATGTTTATTACTTCTAGCAAATAATTAGTTTTTGCTCAAAACTAACCAAAATTAAAAATAATTTGTACATAATCTCTGCACAGGAGAGACTTGGTGTTGTTTCAAAACAAAGGGAAATATATATCGGCATCGGCTATCGGCCAAAATGATTTTAAATATATCGGCATATCGGATAACGGCAAAAATCTAATATCGTGCATCCCTGGTGATTTGTGTAGTTTTGTGTAAACAGTCCAATGTACAAAGTGGGCACTTTTGACTTCATCCCATACTACAATGCACATTTGTCTCCTCCTCCAGTTTCCTTCCATTAACTCAGTCGGGGTTCCTCTTCCTGGATGTGACCCGTACCCCTCCTGCTTTCCCTCTGTGCATTCGTCCCTCAGTCTGCCTGCCCCCACACACCCCGACATCTCGCCAGTGTCATGTTCGCAGATGGAGATCTCTACGCTTACCCAGTACCCCCACCTGTCCTCCACCTCTCCTATACCCTCACAATGTCCTGCTCCACCCTTTGCTGCTCCAGTGTTCGCGCCTCCAGTTCCCACAGTTCACCAGTACCAGCAGGCTTATTCTGTTGCTCAGCAGCCCGCCATAAACTCCATGGCCACTCTCTCCCAACATTCCCACAGTCAGGCCACACCCACAGCGCACCAAAGTCTCCACCCCTCTCCAAACCCCACCTCTATGTGTGTTGGAGTTCCTCCCACTAAACAAGCTCCGCCCACCCAGGTAGGGTATGTCAGTGTCTTAAAGGGATAGTTTACACAAAAATTGAACATTGAATGCTTACTTTTGAATCACAATCACAATGGTTTTCAGAGGAAACATTTACTCCCATACTAATTCAGTAGGGATGTCCTGATCAGGTTTTTTGTGCCCCGATCTGATCTGAGTCTTTGAATATTGAGTATCTGCCGATACCTAGTCCCGATCCAATACTTGTAAATTTCTAGTGTTTGGTGCACAATTCAAGTACATTAAAGTTATTACAGTAAAATCAATCCAATTTATACAGAGTTGTGCAGACAGTAAAATTAATATTTGTATGTATATATCATGTAATGTAATATAATATAATATAATATAATATAATATTTAATTATAAGATGCACTATACACACACTATATAAAGACTTTGGTAGATGTAAACGTTACAATTTTAACCATTGTAAACAGATTGTGTCGTCACAATTATGAATATGGGACTGCTGATATAAGCCTCTTGTATTTTATATGTACAATAAGCAGAATAATTACAACCTATGGTTAGAAAGCATGAAGCTTGTGGTGTCAGAATGCCAGTCTGTCAGTCAAATCCAAAGCAAGACGCAAGTCATAGCAATGCTTTATGACAATTACATCTCAGATAATCTGACGGCAGATAAAAGTAAACGATAAATGAGTGAGAGATCTTTACAAAATTGTGCATCAAATACACTGAACACGGAAGCTCAAATGTGTATGACGCGCTATAACAGACCTCACTGCTGCTTGTGTCGCACACGCATTTCTTCTTATTTTGGTTTTAATGGTGGCTGAGCACGCACATTTGAGTGACTTTGTTTCCTTTTAATGGTGGTGGGCTCGGGACATCCCTATAATTAAGTTTCCTCTTCAGGAATTCGAGCTGCGTCAGGAGACGCTTTGGGGAACGCCTACAGCGTAACCGGCTCTGAATACCAATGAAATCTGTCCAACGGATGGGAGGGACGTCACGGGCGAAGTTTGGGAGGAGCGCAATGTTTGCACGGAGGTGTGTGCCTCCGTGCAAACGTTATTTGTGTGCGGAGGATACACACAGCTTGTGTGTGCTTTGCTGTCCGCACTGCGAGGGTTTTCCTCTGCGTGTGCTTCGCTCCCGAAAGGCCCTCTTTTCAGGAGAGGGTTCTTTCATTGGCGTTCCCTGCAGCGCGGGTCCCGCTGTCGCTGAGGCGGAGCGTAGACGGCGCTCGTGGGGTTCGCAACGGGATCTTGCAGAGGGATCGGAGACGAGCGAGTCTCTATCTCCATCCTCACCTGCTGGATCCCGCGACCGTTCCCCGAGTCCGGAAGCACACCTGGTGGTTACTTCCCCTCGGGCAGCGGCCGCAGTGCTTCTCTTGTCTTCCTCTGAGGAGGTTGACATGGGAGGCGCCGAACACGTCGCACCCCCTCTTTCACACCAGTATGAGGAGCTTGTGGAGGTGATCACTCGTGCTGTTGCCAAGTTGACACTCGACTGGCCGGCCGAGTGTTTGGTGGAACCATGGAGAGGCAAGCTGGATGAGCGTTTCCTGCGGTTTCAGACCTCACCTCCACATCGGAGCTTGCCGTTTCGGATATTAAAGAACGCAACAGGGTTCTCTCTGAACACCCCGCTGTTGCCTTCCGGCCTGTTTGGTGACGCTGTTGACTCGGTTGTCAGCAGGCACCAGGAGGCCGGGAGACAGGCGGCGGCTGCGTCCAACGTGTTACCTATTGGCCTGCTGTACATGAGACCCCTACAGTGGTGGCTCAAGACCAAGGGGTACTCCCCGAGGGGAAACCCGCTTCGTATGATCAAGGTCACGCGGCGGTGCCTACGTGCCTTGGACATGTGGAGACAACCTTGGTTCTTGTCCCAGGGCCTGGTGTTGGGAGCTCCTTGTCGCCGCGTAACCCTAGCGACGGACGCATCCCTCACCGGTTGGGGAGCGGTCATGAGTGGCCGCCCTGCCCACGGTCGGTGGAGAGGTCATCATCTTGCCTGGCACATCAACAGGCTCGAGATGCTGGCCGTGTTTCAGGCTCTGAAACACTTTCTCCCAGACCTGAGAGGTCACCATGTGTCTCTTATATCAACCACCAAGGAGGTCTGTGGTCGCGCCCCCTGTACAGGTTGGGACACCAGATCCTTGCGTGGGCCCAGGGCAAACTCCTCTCACTGAGAGCGGTTTACATCCCTGGGCATCTAAATATGGGAGCAGACACCCTGTCAAGGCAGGGGCTGTTATCCGGGGAATGGATGCTTCACACCGAGGTGATGAAGCAGATCTGGAGAGTGTTTGGCCAGGCTCAGGTGGACCTCTTCGCCACTCAAGAGTCAGCACAATGTCCCCTCTGGTACTCTCTACATCATCCAGCTCCATTGGGTCTGGATGCCATGGTACAGACGTGGCCGAGGCTTCGTCTGTACACCTTTCCCCCGATCGCTCTGCTCCCCGGAGTTCTGGAGATAGTACGCCGGGACGGACTTCGGCTGATATTAGTAGCCCCGTTCTGGCCGGGCCGAGTATGGTTCTCGGACCTGATTTCCCTCCTCGACAGCTCTCCATGGGAGATTCCAGTCAGGAGGGCTCTCCTCTCACAGGCAGGAGGCACCATGGTGAACCCCCGCCCGGAGTTGTGGAAGCTGTGGGTGTGGCTCCTGAGGGGGCACAGCTCATAGCTGCCGGTCTCCCAACCGAGGTTGTTGAGACCATTCTCCAATCCAGAGCTCCCTCTACGAGGAAACTGTACGCCCTGAAGTGGAGTCTCACGTTTCCTCCATGGTGCACTGAGGCTAAGGCCTTGGCTGTGGTGTTGAACGCTCTCTGTAGGCCTCCCTTCGAGCCTATTGAGGAGATCTCAGATCGCCATCTCACCCTGAAGACCGTGTTTCTTCTGGCATTCACTTCTCTGAAGAGAGTTGGGGACTTGCAGGCCCTTTCTGTGGCCCCTACCCATTTGGACTTTGCGCCTGGCATGGCCAAATCCTTTCTATACCCTCGTGCAGGGTATGTCCCCAAGGTTCCTTCTGTCACACCACAGCCTGTTGTGCTGCAGGCCTTTAGTCCCCCTCCCTTTCGGGAGCCTGACCAGCTGAGGCTAAATGGTATGTGTCCAGTGCGAGCACTGGACGCATACATCCACAGAGCTGCCTTGTGGAGGAAGGCGGACCAACTGCTTATTTGCTTTGGTCCCCCTAAGAGAGGTTTTCCTGCATCCAAGCAGACCCTCAGTCGGTGGATTGTGGATGCCATTCATTTGGCCTATGAGTCCTCTGATCTCCCATCTCTCATGGGAGTCAGGGCTCATTCCACTAGGAGTGTAGCAGCCTCCAGGGTCTTTCTCGCAGGTGTCCCTATCCAGGACATCTGCAGCGCTGTGGGTTGGTCCACGCCTCTGACCTTTGTCAGATTTTATGGCCTGGACATGCGAGCCACTCCAGGTTCTTCCGTTCTCTTGCCTTAGCTGTGCTCCGTATGGATACACACAGGGCAGGGATTTGGAAGTCTGCTGCCATGACGCAGCTCGAGTTCCTGAAGAGGAACGTCTTAGGTTACGTATGTAACCCCAGTTCCTTGAAGGAACGAGACGCTGCGTCACGAGGCCACACTTCCGGCATCCCTGCCAGCGCTTGCTTCATTCTAGAAGCTGACACCGGTTGCACCGCACGTGCTTTTATACCAGCTGGTCATTACGTCACCTCGCCCGTGACGTCCCTCCCATCCGTTGGACAAATTTAATTGGTATTCAGAGCCGGTTACGCTGTAGGCGTTCCCCAAAGCGTCTCCTGATGCAGCGTCTCGTTCCTTCGAGGAACTGGTGTTACATACATAACCTAAGACGTTTTATATTCATATTCAAATTGAATATGATATGAATGTTTACCCAAATGTTGTAGTTTCCCATTTTTTAGCTATAGCTTTATATAGTCTTGCCTATTCATGTATTTAAAAACAAATCGTCCGTGTCTCTCAGATGATAACACACCTGACTCCAGCTCCTGCCCTGAGCTCCAGCGTCCTGTCCCACAGCAGCTATAATTCGCCTCAGCCTCCCGCAGTACCCCAGCTCTCTTCCTTCAGAAACGTCCTCGACACATTCGGCTCCGCTGTGCCCGTGGACCCAACCCAAGCTCCTCAGCACTCCAGCCCAGCGTCAGGAGCTGGTGCCAGCCTGAGTCATCAGAACAGCAGTGTTACTCCAGCGGTGCAGCAGCAGCACAGCACCGGAGCTCCCACTGAAACATGCACTGAGGTGGGGGACAGCTCTTCACATACATTTACATTTAGTCATTTAACAGACGCTTTTATCCAAAGCGACTTACAATTGGGGAATACAAAAAGCGATTCATCTTGAAGAGGCAATCAGACAGAGGAAGTGCTCGTAACACCAAGTCTCAGTCATTGTTCAAATAAGTACAAGCTAGTAAGGGAGGGAGAGAAAGATAGAGGGAAACATTAAGGATTTTTTTTTTTTTTAGTTTAGTATGAAGTCAAGCACTGCCGAAAGAGATGAGTTTTCAGTTGTTTCTTGAAGATTGCCAGGGATCCAGCATTCCGGATAGGGGTGGGAAGATTATTCCACCAGCCAGGAATGGTGAACGAGAATGTTCTGGAGCGTGATTTTTAGCCTGTCTGTGATGGTACCACAAGGCGTCGCTCACTTCAGACTTCTGGAGTGGATGTAGGTTCGTAATAGTGAGTGGAAGTAGGAGGGTGCTGAGTCTGTGGTAGTTCTGTATGCAAGCATCAGTGTCTTGAACTTGATGCGAGCTGCCACTCGTAGCCAGTGCAGGGAGATGAAGAGAGGTGTGACATGCACTCTTTTGGGCTTGTTGAAGACCAGTCGTGCCACTGCATTCTGAATCATTTGTAGAGGTTTGATTGTGTTTGATGGCAGACCAGCCAGAAGAGCATTGCAGTAGTCCAGCCTAGAAATGACAAGGGCCTGGACAAGAAGTTGTTCAGCATGCTTTGTCAGAAAGGGCCTGATCTTTCTGATGTTGTGTAGTGCAAACCTGCAGGATCGAGCAATTTTTGCAATGTGCAACTTTGAAGGTCAGCTGGTCATCAAAGATTACACCAAGATTTCTGACCGAAGTTGATGGGGTAATCATTGATGAGCCTAACTGAATCGTGAAGTCATGCTGTAGAGTTGGAGTGGCAGGGAAGACAAGAAGCTCCGTCTTTGCCAGGTTGAGCTGTAGGTGATGTTCTTTCATCCATGCCGAGCCTGAGATCCGTGCAGCTACCGTTGGGTCATCTGGTTGAAAAGAGAGATAGAGCTGTGTGTCATCGGCGTAGCAGTGATAGGAGAAGCCATGTGCATGTATGACGGGACCCAGTGATGTAGTGTATGTGGAGAAGAGGAGGGGTCCAAGAACCGATCCCTGAGGAACTCTAGTGACCAGTTGATGTGGTTTGGATACCTCCCCTCCCCAGGCCACCCTGAAAGATCTACCGGTGAGAGAGGATTCAAACCAGCGAAGTGGAATTCCAGTGATGCCCAGTGATGAGATGGTAGACAGGAGTATCTGATGATTGACAGTGTCAAAAGCAGCAGAACGAACCAGCAGAATGAGGACTGATGATTGGGAATCGGCCTTTGCAATTCGCAGGGCTTCAGTGACTGAGAGCAGCACAGTCTCGGTTGAATGGCCACTCCTGAAACCTGACTGTTTAGCATCCAGTTTGTTGTACTGTGTAAGAAACAGCGAGAGCTGGTTGAAGACAACTCGTTCGAGTGTTTTCACTACAAATGGAAGGAGAGAGACAGGTCTTTAGTTTTATAAAAGAGAAGTGTTTAATGTAGGTTTTTTGAGCAGTGGGGTTACCCGAGCCTGCTTGAATGCTGTGGGGAAGATGACTGTGAGGAGAGATGTGTTGATAATGTGTGTGTGTGCCGGTAAGAGTGTGGGAGAGATTTTTTGGAGAGGGTGTGAGGGGATTGGGTCGAGAGGACATGTTGTAGGATGGCTGGAGAGGAGAAGTTTGGATACTTCTGCCTCGGTGAGGGGACAGAAGGAGAAGATGGGAGTTAGAGCAGTGGATGTGGTTGATTGGAGGTCCTGTGGAGTTGAGAACTGGTTACTGATTGTTCTAGTTTTGTCTGTGAAAAAAGTGGCAAAGTCGTCAGCGGTTATCGAAGTGGTGGGAGGTGGAGGAGGGGAACAGAGGAGAGAATTAAATGTTCTGAAGAGGTTACGCATGTCTGGAGCGCTGTGATCTTGTTGTGGAAATGTGAGGATTTGGCAGTGTTGACTTCAGTAGAGAAAGATGAAAGCAAAGACTGATACCTACTCAGGTCCGACGGATCGTTTGATTTGCGCCATTTTCTCTCTGCTACTCTGAGTTTGGTCCGATTCTCACGAAGAACATCGGATAACCAGGAGTTAGAAGGGGCAGCCCGTGCTGGCCTGGAGGAGAGAGGACAGATGTCGTCTAGACAAGAGGTTAAGGTAGAGCATATAGTGTCAGTAGCTGTATTCCAGTGTTAATTTTGGCAGGCATTTTTTTATTTAGTCTTAGTCTTTATCTTGAGACGAAAATGCTTAATAGTCTTAGTCACATTTTAGTCATTTGAGTCTTTCATAGTTTTAGTCTAGTTTTAATCGACGAAAAGTCATTGCATTTTTGTCAACTTTTAGTCATTACTTTTAGCCAAACTGCAGTTACCAACATTTATTTTGGTAGCTATTTTATATGTAGTATTCAAACAAAAATAGTCATCAATTCTTCTCTCTTTAGACCAAATCAATTAAGCTTAGTTATGAGAAATTTGAATCAAGGATTGAATTTGGAAAAACTGGAATAAATTTTCATTTTTTGGTAGAGATATAAATTAAACAAATTTTTCAGATACAGTAGGTTTACTTAACAAGTATACATTTATTTAACATCTTTTGTTGGTTAACATTTATGACAGATAATTAGGAATGCTGTCCATTTAAGACGGAAGGTATGCATGTAATAGCCTACTGACATACATTCAGTTTTCACCCACCTGTTTAAGCTCACTTAAACCATAACGGACTGTATTTCCATGAGATACTCTACATGAGAGACATTTGGACTGCTGTGTGTATATTTGAGCACTGAGAACTGATCGCGCGCTGTATGAGAACTGAAGAATTGGAGCGTGCGCGAGAGAGAGCACTTCTATCAGCGCGATTCTGCCTATCGCACCTTCACTGACTTTAAGTTAATCGACAATGAATTATGACTCCCGGGAAAAACGGGACGTCTGGTCACCCACTCCCTAACCCTTCGGGTGCTGAGGCCATTGTTTCAGATCGCTAGTTCGCGTTTTGGTAGCCTATCCGTCCACCGCGGCTGCCATGCAAACGACCCTTTTCCAATGACAGAGACGCACATTTTGAAAGACAAGACAGTTAATTTAGCCTATAGGATGTATTTTGAATGTCCGGTAGGCCTCAAATAACATTTTAGTCTCGTCTTGTTAATGAAGACGCGCATAAATTTCGTCATAGTTTTTATCATCAGATATTAGTTTTAGCTCGTCGACGTCTCGTCTTAGTCACAGAAAAAAGGTTTGTTGACGAATATTTTTCGTCATAGTCTTCGTCAACTAAATTAACACTGCTGTATTCACATCCAGAGATGAGAAATGGGTAGGCGAGGGAAGAGAGGAGGATACTACAGAGGAAAGAAGGGAGGGGGAAAGGGAGCTTAGGTTGCATCTGAAAGTAACCGGTAAGGGAGATGGTGGCACCTGGGTAGCAAAATGTAAAGTAAATGTAATGAAGAAATGGTCAGAGATATGTAGTGGTTGTACCAGAATGTTATCTGTAGTACAACTGCGTGTGTAAATTATGATGATTTGTGAGTGCTAGTAGTGGTGAGGCGTTTGAGATCAAATGAAGCTAGGAGTGAATGGAAGTCTGTAGCATAAGGCCTGTCTAGGTGAATGTTGAAATCGCCGAAGACTAAGAGTGGAGTGCCATCCTCCATGAAAGAGGACAGCAGTCCGTCCAGCTCCTCTTGGAAGGTGGCTAGAATTTGGCCAGGGGGACGGTAGATTACCACAATCTGGAGTTTTATAGGAGCTGTTACAGTAATGGCATGAGATTCAAATGAGTTGAGATTGCCTAGGGGAGAGTGGGTTGAGTATTTCCAATTGTTTGAAATGAGCAGACCAGTGCCCCCACCCCGGCCAACTTGCCTTGAGGTGTGAGAGAAAGAGAAATTGTGAGAGAGAGCAGCTGGGGTTGCTGAGTCTTCTGGACGAATCCAGGTCTCAGTCAAGCCCAGGATGCTGAGTGTGGATTGTAAGCAAAAAGCAGAAATGAAGTCGGCTTTGTTGACAGCTGACTGGCAATTCCAAAGACCCACAGAGAAAGAAAGAGGTGCAGTGGAAGATGTAGAGATAGGGCGCAGGTTAGCAGGGTTACGTAGTCTTCTGCGTGGGTTTTTAGAGCGAGCTTGAGAGAGAACCAGAATGGTTTGGAAACACATGATAGACGTGGAAGGATAGGGGATAGTGTGAGGGAAGATAAAACGATACTTAAGTGTGTGCTCGGTTAAAGTCGCGCAGGAAAAAGTCGTCTGTCTTTACACTCGTTGGTGTTCACACGAGGAGGCAGAGCACGACGGCTGAACGCTTGCTCTGACATCAGATAAATACAGTCTAGGAAACTAGAGTGAAAACAGCTGTGGCCGGCTTCTGATCAGCCCAGCCAACAAGGTTAAAGGACTGCTAATAGCTCAAGACGAAACTAACACTTCGCACAATCACACAGGCTCGTTCTGAGCTGAGCCGCAAATTATTCTAATTACCAGTAAGTGCAATCAAACATAACTATCAGTACAGTCACAATATGAATACGGCTCTGTATTATCATGTTGCCTTTAGAGATATCTCATTTTGGATGAACTCAAAGGCAGCATCTCATACTGTATCTTAATTGAAAAGACAATCTCACAATACAGCAACAACCTCAAAACACCATTAGTGATGTGTACAGTACATGCACTGGTCGCTTGAAGGAAGCATTATTGCCGTTTACAACCATGTGAACAGGAGTGGGGGGGGTTTCACATTTCATTTTCAGAATCAAAATTGGCTTTATTTGCCGAGAGTGTGCAAACACAAGGAATTTGTTGTGGTTTTTAGGAGCTCTTGGTACATACATAGATATATGCTCCTATAAGAGCTCCTAAAAACCACAACAAATTCCTAGTGTGTTCATACATATATGACATGAGAACAAAAAGAACATTTAAATAAGACAGACTAAAGAAAAAACTAAAAATAAATAATAATAATAATAATGTGTCCTAAATCTGGAACAGAAGATTTATAGACAGATTTGTGCGTTATTTACTGTATATACAGCTGTATAAATAAAAATATGCATATGTATTTACATAATATTTGAGAGAGAGGCAAACCAGAGGAGCTTGTTCTTACCTAGAAGAACCTAAAATCTCAAATTACTCTCTCCCAGGACTGTCAGCAGAAATTATCCTTGCATATTATATTTTGATGTTTGTTTGTTTTTACCAAGATCCACATGGACAGACTGTACGTACATTGTAATAAATTTGAATCATAGGCATATATTTGTTTTGCATCATCAGTCTTTACAGCTATAAACAAGGGCGTGAATTTCATTTAACAGTGGGGGGGGGGGGGGGGGGGGCAATAAACATAATTTCTCAAGATCAATTTTTGAAGGGGACACAAACAATGTTGGGGGTAACTCGTTACAAGTGACACGAGTTGCGTAATCAGATTACTTTTTTCAAGTAACTAGTAAAGTAACGCATTACTTTTTAATTTGGAAGGAAGTATCTGAGTTACTTTTTCAAATAAGGCCAATTACTTTTTGCCCCATTTATTGATTGACAGCTCAATGTGCTCATGTTGAGAGAAATCATGAGTAAGATGTTACTGTAGCTCTAGAATAAATGTGAACATGCATTAATTCATCTCACTTGCCAAAAAAAAAAACAAAAAAATTATTCAGTATTCTTCAAAATGAATAAAACCAGTGAAATGCAACTCAGAATATGACGCAAACCTGCCATAATTTAATGTTAAATAACAAATATCCTTTATGTATTTAATCCCATTTTATTAACCAGTGTCTTTGCTGCAGACCTTCAATGATCTAATTCAACCATACTAATAAAAAAAATACTCTAGATAAACATTTGTGCTGAAGCGAGTATTTTACAGCTAATGTGTGTTGAACTTACTACTTATGCATTCTACTGTACAGAAGTGAATTTCCTTCGGCCTGATTGCTTATTCATTCATAACGCAATATTGTAATGCATTAATTTTAAAAGTAACTTTCCCCAACACTGGACACAAATAAAACAGCCAAAATTGTACTTGTAAGTATAGATAATATTAGCTACAATATTAGCCTAATATCAGTTCACACTCAGGCTTGCTAGTTGTTGTGGGAGATTTACTATCCAATATGCTACTGTATTAAACAAGCTAAGCTAGGTAACCTTATAGAAAAATACATCGGATATCATAATTGTTTGTCATGAGTAATTTATTAATGATCCAGCATCATCTGTATTAAAGAGAAGAATCACTTCATCTGATGTTTAAAGTGAAGAAAATAGCCTTGACAGCCGACTTACACATACCGGTAACTAAGGTTGTTCCGATTCCACCGATACCACAAAAAATCAGTATCGGAGAGTACCCATGTACCTATCCGATACCATTTTCTTAAACAAGACCTATAGTTATGCCCGCTAGCTTTGCTTAACGCTGCAAATCGGAAATAAATTATTCTTCGCTGCTCAGAATGCAAACACAGGAAGTTGTGCTGTGTTGCCACAAGCAACCACTATTTAGAGCACTAAAGAAGAAATACAAACGCGCTAGCACATTGCCAGTAAATCACTCTCATATTGCAACTAAATCTTCCCTCTGGGTGACTAAATGATGTCTAATATTAGCCACTGGCTAATAAATGCTCAGAATTTAGTCGCCGGTGTGTGAGTTGGAGGCTATGTATAAGTTTAGCACAGATATATTTTAACTCGCCGAACACTCTGACTGAGCGCTTCAGAGTTTCACTCAACGTCAAGCGATCTGTGCTGTTTTTCAGATCATATGAATGGATGCGCAGTGCACCTGTATTTGACATACCGTAAACTCTAGTAAAGCGCACGACTCGCCGTCGCTTTGCTTTTTTCTCACACGCAGAGAGACAGAGAGAGAGAGAGAGAGAGTCTTACATGTAGCGCATCAATTCTGCATGGTATATAAACAATATTGTTTGTTGTATTTTTCTGTCAAAATTATGGCGTTCCTTTGGAATTCTTCAGCTTTTAAGAGCTTCCGGGTTCTCCGGTAGTAGGCGGAGCTATTGCACAAACAACAATCTCATTGGCTAAAATAATTGCATCAGTTCATACAGGGCTAGTAGTACATGCAGCTGTATAACCAGATACATACCCAGGCATTGGATCAGTACTCTGTATCGGCCGATACCCTGAGCCTAAATATCGGAATTGGTATCGGCAAGGGAAAAAGGGTATCTACTGGTAACTACTGAAGCACACTGTTCTCTCCGCTGAACTTGTGTGTGTGTGTGTGTGTGTGTTTGTTTTTATATACGGTGGGGATTTAAACCTGAATACACAGACTCATGGGGACTTGTGTCACGGTGGGGACCTAAATTGAGGTCCCCATGGGTAAACAAGCTTATAAATCACACAGAATTAAGTTTTTTTAAATCTAAAAATGCAAAAAGTCTCCTGTGAGGGCTAAGTTTAGGTGTAGGGTTGGTGTAGGGCAATAGAATATACGGTCTGTACAGTAGAAAAACCATTACACCTATGAGAGTCCCCACAAGGATAGTGAAACAAGTGTGTGTGTGTGTGTGTGTGTGTGTGTGTGTGTATGTGTGTGCGCATGTCGGTGAGGTAAAGGGGGAAAGCAGGCAGTGGACCAAACCACTGTGAGGCAATGGAGGGGGGGGACTCAAAGCGTTTCTAAACTTAAAATTTTTATATTGTTGTAGTAAACTTTAGAACCATTGTTCTAATTTTAGGTTTTAGGAATCACTCTTAAGATTCTATATTTATATGATTAATTGAGATTAATCAGAATGTCCAACTTATACCTTGTTAACGATACCTTATTAATGACTTCTCCAGCAAGCATTAATATCAGCACGTTATTTCTTAACAATTTTATTTATCTTATTCGCGGTCAATGATAAATCAAACCAAATAGTTAGTTATCAAATTCATGAGCATAGGTTAACGCGATCCTTGGCAAGTAATTAAGATTTGCAAATCACATAGCAACAGATAAGAGATTTCTTAATAGAATCAAAGTTTATTTCACTACTCTAACACAATACTAAGCTAAATGACACAAGACGTAAACAAACACACACATTCGTTGCAATGAATTGTTTTGATCTGAAGAGAGTTTTAGGTTCTAATGCTCGTTTTCAACCTGAGGGAAATCACACACACATGGAACTCTTCTGTCTTTACTCTTAAAAGATAAGTACAACCAGTTTCAGCAGATTTAGGAGATATTGTCTTACTTTCCTGGCTTTCAGTTGAGTTCAATTCTTTCCCGGTCCAGGAAAGATTGTGCGCGGATTGGCGGCTTGGGAGGTCGTCACGAGAATACTCTTCAGTGGTTGGTTGGCTTCGTTCTGACTTAATTACGCTCCCAGGAAGTGGGTTTCAGTTCTTCGGTTCTGATGTTAAAGTTTCTCTCGAAGTTTAACTGAGTCTTGATCGCTGTTGCAATGCTCGGCCGTGATGTTAGTGGCATAAAGCGCGTAGCAGCGCTTGAGCAAACAGAGAGACGAGCGAGTTGAGTTTCTCTCCGAACCTTTTCTTCACTTCTTAGAAAACACTTGGGTGTCTGTCTTTAACGGGCCGATTTGGGATCTGCCCACGGGCGACTGACCCAATCGGATTCTTCCTGTGGGGCGGAGCCCCGCCCTGCACAGCTCTTTTTTGTGCATACATTATCCGTTCAGTTATTTTAACACATGAAGAACTTATTGACAGCAGATTTCTATTCGTATTGTAATCATACCTTGATGAGAAAAGACAATTTTCATCCACACCATATTACTACTAATAAAATCAGCTCTCGTTCAACATCGAACTTTAGATATTTGCATAACCAAAGAACATATATCAATTGTATCCATTACACGGTTAAGACCATAGATGAAACAATCCTTAATTCTAACTAATCACCAATTATGTGAAACTGAACAAATAGTGATATGGAATATTATGCATCAAAAGATTAAAACAATATAATCAGTTCCAATAACACAGCAAGCCTTTACATGTCATGAAAACAACCTTAATATATAATGTGAATATATTGTATTGTTTTGGAATATATTGCTTTAATAGCAGAAACTAGTATAATCTGTCCCTTTTAAAATACTTGAGCAAATCATTGCATCTCTGTGCCTGTTAGGGAGCACAAAGGCGCGTTCCTGGAATTTGCTGATAACGCGAGGTCATAATGTCACTTTTTGGGAAGATCTGGAGATTTTCTTAGTTGGACGTCGATTGTAAAAACATCATCTTCAACGATACCATCATTGAATTACCGCGTTAATGGTCAGGGAGTATCAGGGGGGGTCTGTGTTGGAACTTTTTCCAGATGCCGAGGTCTTTGCCCTGTTCGACTTTATTTATGATAAACCAGCCAAGCACTTAAGGTTCTCTTCTCTAAAGACATCCAGATGTTCTTCTCAAATATATTCTGGGTTTTAGAGGTCTCCCGAGACCAGAAGATTTAGGGCAAGCGATCGCTGTGAGGGAAGCTTTGATCCCCGCTCAAAAAAATGTGTTGTCCGAAATTGTGTGTGTGTTCTGGTTTCGACCAGATCCTACATTGTTTTACTACTTGCACAATTATTTTAAGCATATGTCCATTATATTATTTACAATACACAGAGTGGTTTGTAATGATATTTTTAGGGGGAACAACCCTCAGATAGGGAGGTCCTGACCCCCTGGTCCCCCCATGATTTACGCCCCTGGCTATATACAGTTTTAATGCTGTGTTATGTAGGTAATATTCTGTTCAACATAAAGTGGCAGTAATGTGTAGATTTTTGTAGGGTGTAGCAAGAGATAAAGATTATTATGAATATAATTCATTCATTGGTTTAGTCCAATTTTATGGACTGTCTTATCAAACTTTTGTGTGATGTGTATTTTTATATTTATATTTAGCCTAGCAACATGTAGACGGCAGTCTCTGTTGGAATCATGTGCCATTGGCATTGAACTCATTGCCTTCTGTGCACTTTAGGAGCATGTTCCTGATAAACAGGCAGCACCAGCTGGGTCCACGTATGACAGGTGTGTTTCTCTGCTCATAGATCAGTGCTGTATTCTCCAATTCATCTTGCATGCATTCAGAGTTAAAAACCTCAGTGATCGGATCTCTGCTCTTTTGCAGTATAAACTCAGATGCCACATCTGGTAAAGAGATGAGCGATGGGAACGAGGGCTCCGGCAGAGCTCGCAGTGAATCACGAGTGCGAAAACCCAATCGCAAAACGTCCCGCACACGCTCCCGCCAAGACAAGATCAACAGACCCAAGCTCACCATGATCAAAGTGAGTCTGGAGCTCACAGCCAAACAAATGAAGAATGTCCAAACATAATGTTTAGATGCTAGCTGTCAAAAATAAAGTGATTTGTGAAGCTTAGGATTGTTTGAGAGTTTCACGGGTCAAGGCTCAGACGTGAGTGCTGGTTTGGACATTAGAAAACCTAAAATAATTTGACACATTTCTGTTGATGTTGGCATAGTTCTTTCAGAGGCATTAAGATTCTATTTTTTATTTTTTTAAGTTCCTGTTGTTGTATACTCTGTAACAGGTGTGTGACACAGGAGACAAGATGGTGGAATGTCAGCTGGAGACTCATAACCATAAGATGGTGACGTTTAAATTTGACCTTGATGGAGATGCTCCAGAGGAGATTGCCACATATATGGTGAGATGTTCAACTCAACTTTCTCTTTCCCTCCCCATATGCCCTTCTCTTCTTCTGGCAAACTCCCAGAGGTGATGCGTTTCAAACTCCTGTACTAAAGTTTATGGAAGCTATTTTTCTTAACATAAGAATTTGAAGTAGGAACGGGCCAAAATATTTCACATTTGTAAAACTAAACATGCAATAACATCTGATTATTTCATTATTATAACCATATGTGACCCTGGACCACAAAACCAGCCATAAGGGTCAGTTTTTTTTTATTTGAGATTTATACATCATCTGAAAGCTGAATAAACAATCTTTCCATTGATGTATGGTTTGTTAGGATAGGGCGATATTTGGCTGAGATACAACTATTTGAAAATCTGGAATCTGAGGGTGCAAAAAAATCTAAATATTGAGAAAATCTCCTTTAAAGTTGTTCAAATGAAGTTCTTAGCAATGCATATTACTAATCAAAAATAACGTTTTGATATGTTTATGGTAGGACATTTACAAAATATCTTCATGGAACATGATCTTTACTTAATATCCTAATTAGAGAGCTGATCAAATGTAAAAACTGTAACTTGAATGCAATGTAAGTCGCTTTGGATAAAAGCGTCTGCTAAATGCATAAATGTAAATATAAATGTAATGGTTTTTGGCATAAAAGAGAAATGTATAATTTTGACCCATACAATGTATTGTTGGCTATTGCTACAAATATACCTGTGCTACTCATGACTGCTTTTGTGCTCCAGGGTCAAGTACTTTTTTATTTCATTAAAAAAAAACAACAACTTGGACTCTAAATTCTGTGTGGCTATTAAGCTGCACCCAAAGCTGCTATATCCAGAACATGTTTCATTAATGCGCAAGGTTGCAACATTTCTTGGCAGACCTGAACTAACTCTACTTTGTGTCTGAAAAAATACTCTGCAACAACACAAGATATACAATTCTTATTTGTTTTTTTAATCATAAATGTACAATTGTGTGGTTGGTAGCATTGCATTATTTGTATGTAGCAAATAACAGTGAGCCTATCAGAACACAACCATTTTTTGGAGAACCACTGCATTAATGCTTTATTTACATATGAATGTTATTCATATTCAGATAGTGTTCCTCATATACAGCTCATTGAATCTTTATTGGTTGATGGGCGTACTGTATCTGCTTGTCCTGGATAGATGACTGAGACAAATGAGTGGGCTCAAAGTGCTGGTTCTTGTTGATGTTCCTCCAGGTTGAGAATGAGTTTATTCTGTTGCTGGAGAGGGAGATGTTCATCGAGCAGCTGAAGGAAATCATGGATAAAGCTGAGGACATTCTGAATGAGGACGCTGATGGTGAGAAGGCCTCTGTCCAGACCTCGCCGCTCCGTCAGACGCCAGTCACAGCAGACTCTGGCCCACAGGTCAGGCCCAGTGCTTGCTTAATACAGACATGCTTTAGATGGAAATGTACCAGCCGAAGTCACACCTTAAGGAAATGTGCTTTCCTCTACAGCCAGCACATTTTGTGGGAAAATAAATCATAAGTGGTGTTTTTCTAAAAAAAAAAATTATATAAATGCATGAGGTGGATATAATACTTTCATTTAGCCCCAACAGCGCTTTTCCCCCAATATAATAATTTTACATATTCTTCAGTTATTGAAAAACTTTGATTTAATTACCTTGAATAAAACTGAAAACCATTAAAGTCTATGCAAAGTCATATCTGAGAATTATT
Organism: Barbus barbus; assembly: GCF_936440315.1. Taxonomy (NCBI): domain Eukaryota; kingdom Metazoa; phylum Chordata; class Actinopteri; order Cypriniformes; family Cyprinidae; genus Barbus; species Barbus barbus. The sequence continues at coordinate 3,892,402 of NC_136756.1, forward strand.
TCTAAACACATTATGAATGTTAGAAATTTGTTAGAAATGTTAGAAACATAATAAATTGCTGAAACAGATTTTTTTGGGCGGGACTAAAATCATGACTCGATGGTGCAATGGAGCCACTGAGCATGGCCCCTCCCCTAAGACTGTAAGAGGTGTGTTCGACTTAAAGCAGTGCTGCGCAGACCAATCATTTACATTTATTCGCTTTTTAGATGCTTTTATACAAAGGGACTTATAATTGAGGAATACATAACTGTGGTTCGGGTTTGAACTGATGGTAAAACTAAGGACATTATTAACTGTCTTTACTTTAATTTTGAAATCTGAAGCTCGCTATTATGGAAAGGGGCGTTACATTTCCGACGCGGCTTGTGGTGTTCGGCCACAACTTTGTCTGAAGGAGGGACTTTGTAGAAAACAAAGCATTTGAGAGAGGCCTACAATAATGTACAGTACTTGAAAAATAATGTGTTTTTTTAATATTAAATCATGTCAACATATTCTGTTACACCAAATACACAAAATAATGATCTTTAAAAAAAGCATCATATGACCATTTTAAGTGCAGGAAGCGAGCAATAGAAATGGAGCAGAGCTATAGAGCGCAGACGAATCGTTCTCACGGTACTTTGTCATACAACGATTGGTCTGTGCAACGTTGCTTCAAGTCGAACACTTAATAACTAGAGTGCATTAGCATCAGTGGTTCGCCCGCTAAATAGCGAGTTACTGACTTTACCGTTAGTTACTACAGCCCATAGTTTGATAGCTATGCCTTATTACCTGGCTGACCACAAAAAGAACTAAAAATACTCCGTCAGTTTTGATCATATAGATAAGAATAAGGTATCGTTTGAAACTGCAAAGGGTCTACTTTTATTTGTGTATAATCATAATAACAACGAAACAATCTGCTTTTGTAAAATAAAGAAAATAAACAGGGTGCGCTCTCTGTCACCTCTCTTCACAGACACACAAATAAAACAACATGAATCTCCACGAATACTTGCCTCAAAGACATGAGAAATATATGTATATAAACCTCGAAATGTCTACTTTTTAAATGAAGTAAGTCACGTCCAAAACAAATATTCTCTGTTAAAGTAATCCGTATGATACCAACGCGATGTCCAGTTTTTCCCATCTCAGCTCATTATATCTAATGCGGTCACGCTCTCGAGCTGATCATGATTTTCAGATTCTAAACATCCACAAGAGACGTGAATCAGTATGTTCAATAATGTGTCCTTGACCTTCACTGTGTATGTTTTTATTATACTGTATTGCAAATAAAATACAAATAATAATCAAAAACCCACAATATTTTACTCTCCTCACACACTTTCTTACCTTGGTCAGTTTAGTCACATTCATATTGATTGCCCATTAGGGGTGGCCCTTTGTCTCTCAGGTGTGAATCACTAAATATTCATGCATGATCCAGCTTCACCTACAGAAGAAGGGAGTATACGTTTTTTTTTCGATGATTCTTTGCTAATCACCTTTCCTAATAACGTGTAGTTAGCAAGTTATGCGGCTAAATGCGATTAAAGTTTACATTCTCAGAGAACGGCTTGTCACCCCATGGAAGAGAGGGGCGGGGTGAGCAGAGCTCATTAGCATTTAAAGGGACATGCACGGAAATTGCTCGCTGTGAACAGAGCTTTTTGACGGGGTAAAAAGGGTGTTGTTTGACACTACCATTGATAAATTTTAACCAAAGTATGTTATAGACTTTTCATTAAGACCCTAAAGAATCATACCAATTTGTGGAAAATGGGCATCTGATGTCCCCTTCAAAACGCATGAAATATTATATCAAATAAACGCAGAATCAACTTAGTGTTGCTGACTGTGATCGTGTCACGAATGAGCCATATCATAGAGAAACATGAATGTTTAGGAAAGTGCTGTGGTGAGTCAAAACCCTGCTGTGTTTTTTAGCCCTGTTGCAACCTACTGTGTCTACACTTCACAAATGTAAATGTGAAGTGTGTCATTTCTGTGCCTCTAGCATCACCAAAAAAACTGAACTTGTCTTCTGTACTCAGGGGTCAAAACATGAGCGTATGCAGTCTGACCAGCTCATCTATAAACAGAACGGTAAGACTCTGGCACGTCATGTCCAACAAATCTCACTGTAACTGCTGTAGAATGAGCATTAACTCACAGTCTGCCTTGACTTGCAGTGCTTCACACCGGAAAGCGCTGGTTCATCATCTGTCCTGTGGCGGAGACGGCCGCGCCTGATGGAGAAGAGGCCGCCGCGAGTAATTCAGCACACATGAACTAATGCTTTAAAACATTAGGGATTTAACAATATCAAAATCTCACGATATGATAATATTGCGATATGAAGTCTATGATACAATATTTATTGCGATATTAAAAAAGACAAATGAATTTTGTACATTTTAAAGTTAAATTCTTCTATTTAATGCACTTTGAGAGTTCAAAGTTCAGAGCTCCAACCCATGATCCTAAGAAAAATTATATATTGTAAAACAATTGCACTGTACAATAAATTAAAATGAATATTTCATAGGTAAGTTATTTTTGCTTTACACAACAGTAGGGAAATTACAATACTTCTATCCCGATTTCTACACTTGAAGTAGATATTTTTAGTTTGGACTGCATTTAAACCGTTTGCTGTCAGTAATTCATACTGCATTTTTATTTTAGACAGCTTTTATTTTGACGGAAATGGCAGTAGAGCTTTTATTTTGGTGGAAAACTCAGCTTCAGTGAAAACAGGCTTACAAAAACGTGTCTCACTACAAATAGTGAAATGCTGTAATCATCTGCCCATTAAAATGTTGAGAATTATACGAATGTGAAAATAAAGCCTAACTGGTGGCTGTTGCATTCCCAAATGCGTGCTAAACTCACAGCAGTGCAATAAACAAGTTCACTGCATTCATTCACTGTGAACAGAGCCGTTCTGAGACGCAGAAAAAACTGGATTACAAGCTGATTGTCTGAATGAAGTGTGCGCTTTACTTTGAAACACGCAGCGAAAACTTGAAGACTTGATGAAGTGATTAAGCCATATTGTGCTTTTGCTTTTAGTTTGTTTGACAGATACTGTGCCAAAGCATAATGGCCCTCAACGCAACTTTAAAGACCTTTTATGTTAGAATAAGAAGTTTAAATATATTTGAAAAATTACACTTTTTGCCCAGAAGACCTATCGTTTCATATCGTCATGTGACCACGATAATATCGAGACAGGCTTCCTATCGTGATACCACGATGTTGATAATATCATTACATCCCTACTAAACATGCTTACAAATTATCATCTCACACTATTACTTGTGTCTCTCCAGACCCAGAGAGCTCCTCTACATCTCAAATGCAGGATGTGAACACAGCCAGAGCCAAACCTCTGCAGAAACAGCCATCGTTGCCACAGTCATCCCTCTCTGAGGTTGCTCCGTCGGCTGAGGGCCCTCAGACTGCCTGCGCGGCTATTTCTGACATCCCATGCTGCCCCATTGTGCCTCCTGTTTCACTGGACGTCTCTGGTCAGAAAGCGGCGGAGGCCACTCAGCAGCCGGTCGCTCACAGCAGCAGCCCCGGCGCTGAGCCGCCCATCAGCCAGACCCGGACTCCGCCCGTGGTGCTGCTTCAGCCCTTTGCCACGCCCACTCCACAAGTTTCGGTCAGCAACGGCCAATCACAGCCTCAGAGCCCCACCCATCAGCCCCAAAGCCCCACCCAACAGCCCCAGAACGCCCCACCCCTGCAGCCAGGTGAATCGGATGGGGAAGGGCCACCTAGGCTGGAGTTCGCAGACAGAACGATAAAGACTCTGGATGAGAAACTGAGAAACCTTTTGTACCAAGAGCACCACCCCTCACAAACCACGAGCTCTGCCTCCGAGCCGCCCGGATCACCGCCGCTGTCCGACAGCCAGGGCAGTGACGGTACTGTGAGGAAAGCAGAAAAACTGGTAAAGTCAATCCTCATCGTATTCATTCACATTTACATTTCACCATTTGTATCACTCCACTTGCCGTATTTCTCACAGCAAATGCCATGGCGGATGCCCAAATCCACTATAATTTAAGAATAATACTATTTTGTGTCAGGGAATGTAGTTTTTAGAGCTTTTTAGGCAAGACTGTACTTGTTTGGGCTTCAAATATGCGGTTTGTTAGTAAAGATAACGTCTATTTGAAAATTTGCTTTGACGTTTTCGGAGACGTTCAGCAGACGTTCAGCGCTCATAAACCTGCAGAGAGAGCGCCTCACCTCGAAACTTCTGGAATTTACCACTGGCTCTGATGTCTCTATAGTGGTTAAACATGAAATATTTAGTTTTGGGTGAATCTAACAGGCAGTCTTTGGTCTCATTAATCTGTTAAATGTTCCAGAGCAAATAGTTTTGACAAAATCTCACCATGTTTATGTAACTTCAGTGCTGTATATCAGAGCGCTGCCTTTGTACTTTTGACTGAATTGCCTAGTTGTTTTTATGATGGCTGTTGTTGTTTATTAAATATCATTATTCAATAAATAATATTAGTATTTAGCATTAGGAAACTGTGTGTTCGTGATGGTGATTTTAATTAGATTGTTCCACCATTAGATGGCGACGAGACTGTTTTACGAGTCAGCATAAAGACTTTTAAACTGAAAAATACTAAAGCGCAGTTTTGAACAAGAAAGTTATTATTTCTTTCAAAAAGCTTGTATCCAGCCAACAAATGCACCGAGCAGTGCTGTTATCAGGGATCACCCTTAACAGATGAAAGGATAGTACGAGCCTATCGGACATTAAAATTTATGTTTTATTGTGAATATGAGATTGATCTGTAGGGATGGGTATCGTTAAGGTTTTAACGGTATTACTACTCTTACCGATACTGCTTATCGATCCGGTACTTTAACGGTATTCTTATCGGTACTTTTTGTTTTACTTTGTTTCTTTGTTCATATTCTTACAGTATCTTATCTTATGTATATAAAACACTAAAAATGCCTGCACTTCATCAATTTGTAAATGCACCAGTGTGCAGGTATTTTTAGTGTTGTATATACATAAGATAAGATACAATAACAACATGAACAAAGAAACAAAGTAAAACAAACTGACAAATACAATAAAACAAACTCACAAACGAAATGAAATAAACAGTGCTTTCATTTTTCCATGAAGGTCTACTAATATTAATGTTCAGGTAAGTAATAGTTACAAAAGTAATCAAATGTAAATGAGCACTGCATAGTTTTCACTGTATGTACTGATAGATTTATGTTTATTAAAGCTATAACGTTGTTCAGATTAAGAGCTGTGGGTGATTTTCTCTTTGCATTTTGTTCTTTGATTAACATTAATGGCTCAAGCTCCAGTTTGACACTTTAAGACAATATACTGACACGCATCGGATTTTCTCCCAACTGTTCTCATCCATTTAAAACATAAAGTGAAGACTCTCATAACCGGCCATTTTGACACATTGTGTGTGTATTTTTTGGCATATTTTTGTGTGTTATTTCGACGCGCCCGAAGCTCAAAGTGTACTTTGCTTGTCCGTTTTGGAGCACGCCGCCGCGCAGGCACACGCGCGCACACACATTTCAGCCTGGGGAACAGCAGATTGTACTTTCAACGTTTTACTATCAAATATGTCCTGCGATGTAGCAACAGTAAAGACGGCATTTTATAACAATCACTGACTGAGCTGATTCAGATGTTAAGTTTTGGTTCGGAGGAACGAATCCGCACCGCTATGAAGGGAAGGGAGTTGTGCTAGAAGCAATGCGGCTATAATCCTTGGAAGCCAAAATCGAAAAAATATATATATATATAACAGCCACAGGCCTAAAGTGTGAGGCTGTGTGCAGATGTTTTGAATAGTTGCTTCTCTCTTCTATCATAATTAAACAGAACTTTCATGTTGCGTGTGCTGAAGCTCCTCCGCGTGAGCGCGATCTGGCTTCTGAATTGCGCATAGCAAAAATGCATCATAGACAAATGTTTGAATATTATTGCACATAAAAACAGCTGGCGACATTATATATATATATATATATATATATAGAGAGAGAGAGAGAGAGAGAGAGAGAGAGAGAGCAACAATACATGTATGTGTGTTTTCTTAATTTCTCCAATACCGACAGAAGTACCGATAACGTCAGAGTTTATCGATACTCCGGTCTTTCATAATTTAGCCCCGAGACCGATTTAATACCGAGTTTCGGTACCCATCCCTATTGATCTGAAGAATGAATGCTGTATCAGATGCAGAAAATCACACTCGCCATCTATCTCTCATAATACTCTACAATACATAATACACTGCTTTTACTACAGTAGTACAATAAGCTTTTAAAGTGTCATGAAACCCTAAAACACATTTTTGAGATGTTAAGATATATGCACAGGTTGCACATCAATGAAAACAACAACAGCACTCATTATGTCTATTATTAAGAGAAAAGTGGTTATATTTTCATTTTCTGGAGCAATTTCGTTCTTCCGGTTCAAAAAGTAAAGCTGAGCCAATGTCAAGAAAAGTGACATATGCATTAATTTGGAGCGGTGATTGACTGCATTGGCTGGAGAGTACATGTCTGCGTCATCAGTTTTCCAAGCTTTTCTCATTATTATTCATGAGAATGAAGTCTTATGATCCAATCACTGTGCTGTATTATGCATGAGGTCGTCTTACAGCGGAGAATTCAAACCTCATGAATGAGCTTCCGCACAATCAGTTCATTTCTGTAACTCAACGTTCCTTTGTTACTAGTTCTAAAGTGAAGTTTTGGAATTAGTAACGGAGGCTTAGGCTCAGCTGTTAAACTGTCAACTTTAGATTTGAATCCGTGGTGAAAGAAAGTAGTTCTGGACAAAAGAGGACTTTTAAAGATACTCCGTTATTATTTTGTTTATGTATTTACACGCTCATTCCGTTGAACTGCTGTATAAACGCAATATCACTTTTTTTTTAAAGGGGGACAGATTTGGACGATGTGGACACACTGGGTGGCCGGATGCTTCTCCCTATAATATATAAGCAATATCACATGAGTAGATGTGAGATATGGCTGTATATTGGCACTCTGTGATTACCTACGGCCGAATCACAGCCATGCTGATATACAGCCACATCTTACGTCTACTTGTGTGATATTGCTTATATATTATAGGGAGAAATGGAAATCGATATACCAAAAAAACATGGCTACTACACTTTTACACTTCGTAAGGGAGGTTGTTTTGTTAAATCTTTTTTTTTTGGTAATACATTTTTAGTCTCAGAAACACAACACACTGTTTATTTTAAGATGTATGTGAGTGGTAATTAACTGCACTCCAGTCAGTTCAGTTATTTAACTGAATCAGCACATTTGGACCGATTCACAAGTCTTTTTGAAAGATTATCAACAGAACAGGCTCCTGAAAAGCAGTTCATTCATAAATCACGATTAATTCGTTTATGAATCTGGCCACACTGGTCACATATATGGTGTGTTTGCTATGTGCAACTAGCAGGGAAAGAGCAAAAGATGTGTTATCTTATTGTCTTTATCCTACTCTTTTTCTCACATCATCTCATTTAAGTCAGACTGAGAACTCACAGTTCAGAAAAAAACGTCTTAGGTTACGTATGTAACCCCCAGTTCCTCGAAGGAACGAGACGCTGCGTCAGAAGACGCTTTGGGGAACGCCTACAGCGTAACTGGCTCTGAATACCAATGAAATCTGTCCAAAGGATGGGATGGACGTCATGGGCGAGGTGACGTAATGACCAGCTGGTATAAACGCACGTGCGGTGAAACTGGCATCAGCTTCTAGAATGAAGCAAGCGCTGACAGGGATGCCGGAAGTGTGGCCTCGCGACGCAACGTCTCGTTCCTTCGAGGAACTGGGGTTACATACGTAACCTAAGACGTTCCTCTTCAGGAACTCGAGCTGCGTCAGGAGACGCTTTGGGGAACGAGATACCCACAGCACCAGACTTCCAAGTCCCTGCCCTGTGTGTATCCAACAGAGCACAGCTAGGGCGAGAGAACAGAAACCTGGAGTGGCTCGTATGTCTAGGCCATAAAAGACAATCCCGCAGCGTTGCAGATGTCCTGGATAGGGACGCCTGCGAGAAAGGCCTTGGAGGCCGCCACACTCCTCATGGAATGAGCTCTGACTCCCATGGCGAGGGGAGGTTAGAAGACTCATAGGCCATCTGAGTGGCATCCACGAACCGACTGCCTCAGTGCACCATGGAGGAAACGTGTAACTAGGGGTTGTCTGCCCACTTTCAGACCACCAAGACGGGTGTGGTAAGCCGAGATTGCCGCCACATAGACCTTCAAGGTGGAGTGGGCTAACCCTGCGGAGAGTCGAGCCGGCAGGAACTCCAGCACTGTACCAACCGGGCAGTTAACTGGGTCGAGCTGGCAATCTCCGCACCATGAATTGAAGAGTCTCCACTTCAGGGCGTACAGTCTCCTCGTAGAGGGAGCTCTGGATTGGAGAATGGTCTCAACAACCCTCAGGGGCCACACCCAAAGCTTCCACCACTCCGGGCCAGTGTTAATTTTGTCAGGCATTTTTGATTTAGTCTTAGTCTTTATCTTGAGACGAAAATGCTTAATAGTCTTAGTCACATTTTAGTCATTTGAGTCGATCATAGTTTTAGTCTAGTTTTAGTCATTTGAGTCTTTCATAGTTTTAGTCTAGTTTTAGTCATTTGAGTCTTTCATAGTTTTAGTCTAGTTTTAGTCGACGAAAAGTCATTGCATTTTTGTCAACTTTTAGTCAAACTGCTGTTACCAACATTTATTTTGGTAGCTATTTTATATGTAGTATTTAAACAAAAACAGTCATCAATTCTTCTCTCTTTAGACCAAATCAATTAAGCTTAGTTATGAGAAATTTTAATCAAGGATTGAATTTGGAAAAACTGGAATAAATTTTCATTTTTTGGTAGAGATATAAATTAAACTCATTTTTCAGATACAGTAGGTTTACTTAACAAGTATACATTTATTTAACATCTTTTGTTGGTTAACATTTATGACAGATAATTAGGAATGCTGTCCATTTAAGACGGAAGGTATGTATGTAATAGCCTACTGACATGCATTCAGTTTTCACCCACCTGTTTAAGCTCACTTAAACCATAACGGACTGTATTTCCGTGAGATACTCTACATGAGAGACATGTGGACTGCTGTGTGTGTATTTGAGCGCTGAGAACTGATCGCGCGCTGTATGAGAACTGAAGAAGTGGAGCGCGCGCGAGAGAGAGCACTTCTATCAGTGCGTTTCCGCCTATCGCACCTTCACTGACTTTAAGTTAATCGACAATGAATTGTGACTCCCGGGAAAAACGGGACGTCTGGTCACCCACTCCCTAACCCTTCGGGTGCTGAGGACATTGTTTCAGATCGCTATAGTTCGCGTTTTGGTAGCCTATCCGTCCACTGCGGCTGCCATACTGAGATTAGATATGCAAACGCCCCTTATCCAATGACAGAGACGCACATTTTGAAAGACAAGACAGTTAACTTAGCCTATAGGCTGTATTTTGAATGTCTGGTAGTCCTCAAATAACATTTTAGTCCCGTCTCGTCTTGTTAACGAAGACGCGCATACATTTCGTCATAGTTTTTATCATCAGATATTAGTTTTAGCTCGTCAACGTCTCGTCTTAGTCACAGAAAAAATATTTTTCGTCGTCGTCTTAGTCAACGAAATTAACTCTGCTCCGGGCGGGGGTGCACAAGGGTGCCTCCTGCCTGTGAGAGGAGATCCCTCCTGACTGGAATCTCCCATGGAAAGCCGTTGAGGAGGGAAATCAGGTCCGAGAACCATACTCGGCCCGGCCAGAACGGGGCTACTAATAGCAGCCGGAGTCCGTCCCGGCGCACACCCTCCAGAACTCCGGGGAGCAGAGCAATTGGGGGAAAGGCGTATAGACGAAGCCTCGGCCACGTCTGTACCATGGCATCCAGCCCCTCGGAGCTGGATGACGTAGAGAGTACCAGAGGGGACATTGCGCTGTCTGAGTGGCGAAGAGGTCCACCTGAGCCTGGCCAAACACTCTCCAGATCTACTTCACCACCTCGCATTCCCCAGATAACAGCCCCTGCCTCGACAGGGTGTCTGCTCCCACGTGCTAACCCAGACGCTCAGAAGGGAGCGGCATGCTCAAGGCGATCCTCTAAATTGAGGGGAACAATGCCAGCTCGACCAACAGGAGAGACGGGAGGAAGCAGCATGCTCATAGGCGACCCTCTGAAGTGAGGGGAGCAATGCTAGCTCTACCAAGGCAGAGCTCTGGAGAGCGGAGCACTTAACTCTCAGCATGAGAGGGATCTCAGACGCTCAGAAGGAAGCGGCATGCTCAAGGTGACCCTCAAAGTTTAGGGGAGCAATGCCAGCTCGACCAACCAGGAGAGCTCAGCCTCATAGCCCACGCAGGGATCTGGTGCGCCAGCCTGTACAGGGGGCGCGAACCGCAGACCTCCTTGGTGGTTGCTATAAAAGACCACCAATGTGTTGTCGGTGCGAACTAACACATGGCAACCTCTTTGGTCTGGGAGAAAGTATTTCAGAGCCTGAAAAACGGCCAGCATCTCGCTGACCAAGCGAGATGATGACCCCTCCACAGACCGTGGGCAGGGCGGCCACTCATGACCGCTCCCCGACAGGTGAAGGATGCGTCCGTCGCTAGCGTACGCGGCGACACGGAGCTCCCAACACCGGGCCCAGGGACAAGAACCAAGGTTGTCGCCACATGTCCAAGGCACTTAGGCACCGCCGCGTGACCTTGATTATGCGAAGCGGGTTCCCCCCTCAGGGAGAACCCCCTGGTCTTGCGCCACCACTGTAGGGGTCTCATGTACAGCACGCCAATAGGTAACACGTTGGATGCAGCCACCATCAGACTCAGCAGTCTCTGAAACTGCTTGACAGTGAGTGACTTGCCCGAAGAGAAGTACCCGGTACTGGTAAGCTTCACCCCAGAAAGCAAACCTCAGGAACTTCCTGTGAGTGGGAAGGATGAGACATGGAAGTATGCGTCCTTTAGATCTACGTGTCAAACCAGTCCTCGGACTTGATCTGACATACTTACCTGAGCATCTTGAACTTCAGTCTAGCAGACTGAGGGGTTCAAATGATGCAGATCTAAAAAAAGGACGCAATCCTCCATCCTCCTTGGAACTATGAAGTACCAGCTGTAGAACCCGGACTCTCTCGCGAGGAGGAACCACCTCGATGGCCTTATTCCTTAAGAGAGTATGTACCTCCTGTTCCATTACCAGAGCCTACTCAGGGCCCACTAACGTGGAATTGACCCTGTTGAATTGAGGCGGACGAGAATCGAACTGGATTCTGTAGCCTCTCTCTACAGTGCGCAGGACCCATCGAGACACATTTGGCAGTAGTTTCCACACTGCAAAATAGTCTACTAAGGGAACCAGTCTCTCAAGACTGGCCTCTGGTGTAAGCGGCGCACCGGCAGGGAACGACCGAACTAGCTGCTCTAGAGACCTCCGAAGGGGTGGCGAGCATCTCAGCTCCGCTACGGTACCGGATGGAAGAGACTGAGATGTACGCTCGCTGGAGACCGCTGCGCCCTGCAGCACCATAGGTGGTAGGGTTGGCAGAACGATCTCCTGAGGGCACTGGGGGAAGACGAGCATCGTATGCTGCGGTGAATCGTGCTCTACCCCAGCGGGGCTACCCTCATAAGCCCTGATCCCACTCACATCAGGGCTTCTTGGCCCGAAGACCTCTTCGCCTGCTTGGCTGGGAGGTCCTTGACCGCGCACCCTTCTTACCGCCCCGACCCGCTCCAGCGGGGGCAAGCTTGCCTATACGAGGAGCCAGCACGCGGCAGGGGCTGCTCTCGCCCAGCAGCCCCGTGAGCTAGAGAGCAGCGAGGGAGAAATCCCCGCCCTCATCCAACTCCTTGAGCAGGTCAGCCTGGCATGCCCGCAACACCACCATGGCGTGCAGACATAAGCCAACCCGACCTGTTGCCGCGTACCCCTTGCCTTCAGAGACGATGCAGCGTCATGGGACAGATCGCTGTTCCACACGCGGCATCGCTCTGTGATCGCGATCACTCGTCCCCATCACATACCGTAGTAATCAAGAGGGGGCCGAATTGATTTCCCTACGACCTTGACACCTCAGTGTAGAGGTCGGGGGAAAAAAAGGCAGGCTCGGATGTGGAGGCGAGCCTGAAACCACAGAAAATCCTCTCTGCGGTTCGACAAGCCACTCCACAAGCTCCTCATATTGGGGTGACAGCGTGGGTGCAGCATGCTCAACGCTTCCCATGTCAACCTCCTCGGAGGAAGACACGAGAAACGCTGACGTCGCTGCCCGAGGGGAAGTAACCGCGAGGCGGGCTTCCGAACTCGAGGAGCGGTCATGGGATCTGACAGGTGAGGATGGAGATAGAGACTCGCTCGTCTCCGATTCCTCCATCAGATCCCACCACGAACCACACGAGCGCCGCCTCTGCTCCGCCTCAGCGGAAGCGGGCAGCGCCGCGGGGAACGCCAACACACACAAGCTGTGTGTATCAATACAGCTCGTATTGCGCTTCTCCCATATTCCAAGCCTTAAACTGGCTCTTATTAGCCATAGCTAAATACAGACAACAGTAAATAAGACTGACAGAAACACAGAGTGCTTGCTGAATGACAAAAAGCTGACGCCGGTTTCACCGCACGTACTTTTATACCAGCTGGTCATTACGTCACCTCGCCCGTGACGTCCCTCCCATCCTTTGGACAGATTTCATTGGTATTCAGAGGCGGTTACGCTGTAGCGTCCTCAAAGCGTCTCCTGACGCAGCTCGAGTTCCTGAAGAGGAACACTTGCCACGGTGTGGTAGATTTAGTAGTGGTGAAGGACCATCAAATAGTGGAATCCACATTGCGGAATATTTCAGATGAAATTCAGAAGAAATCTTTTATCTTCAATGGAACCAGTTCTGCATAAAAACCAGTTTTGGCTGTCAACCCCAGACCTGAGGTTACATAATAATAATAATGTTTATTTTATATAGTGAATTTCTACAAACTCAAGGACACTTTACAATCATTCAACATTCACAAATACTAGTTTGTGCCGAGGAACTTGTAATAGTCCAGATTCAGAGGACCTAAGTGCAGGGGAAGAGATGTAGGTGTGTATGAGATTTGAGATATATTGAGGACCGAGACCATGGAGAGCTTTGAATGTAATGAGGATTATTTTGTATTGAATATGGAAACGAACAGGTAGCCAATGTAGTCTGCATAAAACAGGAGAAATGTGAGAAAATTTGTACATCAACCCTGTTATTCCATGAATAACAGTAAATCCTGTGTCAAATTGTGAACCCTGTTACCCATGATTTTCTGCAGTAAACAATCTATTGTTGAAAACCGGATATTTGTGTAAGTATTGTCCTGTTTACAAGCACCAGAAGAGTAGAAATGGCCAAGTAAACTGTACAGCTGTCAAGTGGTTACCATCAGTCCTTTTATTTTCTGAAGAGAGTTTGTCAATGTTAATTCTGTAGGAAAAATACATTTGTTATACTGCATTTCTCAGGGGTTTTTTTTCTTTCTGTTTTTTTGTAGCCACAGATTCCAGAGAGGTCTGACAGTCTCGGGACCTTGAGTGATTCTGCTGTCGCCCGTAAGTGAAAGTGTGTGTGTGTGTGTTTGTGTGTGTGAATGTGCTAATCTCAGCTGCTCTTCCCCGTGTCGGGCCGAACTGTTATAAAAACGGTGGGAAAACGGCTCTAGATTCTAGATATGTACACGTACTGCAGACTACAAGAAATTGTCACAATTAACAACTGTTATTGTTGTGCTTTTCTTTCTTTTTCCCCCAAATGTCGATCAGCCTTCAAAAGACTTCTGACAAGAAAAGACTCCGGGGCCACTTCTGCTACACACACATCCAAGAGCCACTTCCAGGTTATCAGTGATTGTTTGTTTGTTTGTTTGTTTACGAGTTATATGCTTCTCTGAAATGACTGGTCACAGTTTGACAGCGTTCTGTGTTTGTGCGCTGTAGATCGTGCCGACAGATTCAGATGTGTCTTCTCACGATGGTGAGGATCATGTGATTGATCTTGAATCTGCAGCTGTTCCTGTAATCGAGAACGGACACAGATCCACATCAAAATTACAAAGCAACCGTTACTCAGCACCTCCTGACTTATATCAGGTTTGTCTGAAGTGCAGGGTACAGTATGTCTGAAATGGCATACTGGCATACTACTCATACTGTTTGCGCAAGGTCTACAGTATAATGTACACAGTAAACACCGAAATGAAAATTCTTGGCCAAAGCTGAAACTGAACACGTTTTTTTTTTTTCCTGAGTATTTTGCCAATTTTTTTCACCATTGCATAAATTAAATAGTAAAAATTTGCTTTTTACAGTTTTGTCTTGCTTTTCAAAGAAAAATCAATGACAAAACAACAATTAAAAAATATTTATTTAACACTTTTTAACATTCTAGCAGACATTATACCAACAAAACACAATTTAACTTAAAAAGAATTAGTAAAATAAAAATATTTTTTGGCCATTTTTGAGACCCCCTTCTTGAATCAGGCTTGGGATCAGTTAAAGACAAAAAAGAAGGAAAACTGGACACTTTGAACTAGTGATGGGAAGATCGGATCATTTTACTGACTCGGATCTTTGAATCTCGTTCATCAAAATGAGCAAATCTTTTTTCAAGTCATTTTGTTCATTTCAGCAGAATATTATTAAAATGTTACGTTAATAGTCAAATTCCACAACGATGTTTCGAATAAGATTGTTAATGCAATAAAACTATAATGCAACCAAGGCCAAATTATGAGAAACAGAAACGATTAATTCATTGTTTTAGGTTATGCAGTCTGTTAGTTTCCCTCACCTCCCAATCTACAGTATATTGTTTGTTCTTTTGTCACGTCACATCCCCATAAACTGAAGCGATGCAGTCTGTACCAGAAACAGAATTGATTAGTTCATCTCTCGAGTCTTCGGGTTCGAATCGTTCATTCTGTTGTTATGCGCCCTCTTCCCGGTTCAGTATCTTACAACAAATACAAACATTACATATTGTGTGCTATTATTTTATATATATTTGCTGTATCAGAGTGATTTTTCCTCATCATACGGATGAAGTTTAAAGCCTCTTCATTACCACATTCAATGTTAACCATCATGACAGAAATTCACAAATGTATTAAATTATGAGAAATAAAAAGCTACAATTTGAGACCAGAAATGTGACCGTAAACGAGTTTGTAAGGAAGGTTGGGAATTATTAACTAATTTCTTTGTCCAATACCACCATCATGTGACAAAATAACGAACAACTCAGAACCCGAAAACTCGAGAAGTGAACTAATAATTTCTCTTTCCGGCACAGACTACATAGCGTCTATGGGGCTGTCATGGGATGAACGAACGACTCAAGAGGTGAACTAATCATTTCTGTTTCCTAAAGAACTAATAGGATGTTGCGCATGCGCAGTCAACACGCTCGCTGAGAGGGCTCGTCGTTCCTGAGTCATATTAAAGATTAGTTCAGATTGAATGAATCGTTCATGAACGGCACATCACTACACATGGGGCAGTCGAGGCCTAATGGTTAGCGAGTTGGACTTGTGACCCGAAGGTTGCGGGTTCGAATCTCAGGTCTGGCAGGGATTGTCGGTGGGGGAAGATGTTTGTCGCACATATTGCATTGTCAAATCCATGCCTTGTAAAAATTTATAAAAATGTCAGTCTTTTCACTTATTTGGACGAATAATTTTGGTTGACGAACATTCGGTGCATCCCTACTACATATATTTTTGTCAAAATGTGTAGACTATACTTGACCTTTCAGTGTGACATGAGATTGATGGCAGTCGGAATTCAACAGCTCCTTTTCTTTACTCATTTGATTATACTGTCAGAAGTTTAGACATTTTTACCCAAAATTGGATAGTAAATGCAACATAAGTCAATTAAAAGGATGCCACTCACTGGATTGAACATGTAACATGATAAAGTCATGTGACAGCAATGTAGAACAATACTTTTTTAAATGTTACTGTTTCATATACTGTAGTAGGCAGTATAAGGTACAATATTACATTCTAAGCACAATCCATCAGTTAAAATGTTTTATTTATTTATCTATACTTAATAATTATTTTTGGTTTATTTTTAGGTATTTGCATACATTTTGTTCGAGAGTCTGACATTGTCATTTACATTTGTTTTGTTTTCAGGACACAACTACTTCCTTTTCAGAGGCCAGACCCACAATGCCTTGCGCTCAGAGCTCGCTGTCAGTGGATGGGACGGCGCAGTGCTTGTCCTCGGACACCGGAGAGGAGGATCAGAGCGTTAAGCCCTCGTCTCTGGCTCCTGACCCGTCAGAGTCAGGCGACGGGAACTTCATGAAGCGGGCGGTGGCGTTCCTCCGGCGCTCGGGCCACAGCAGCAGCATCCAAAGCTCCGACTCACCCCCTTGTCCTCTGGTGAATGGACACACCCCCTCTGTTAGCGGCCACGCTCACTCTGCTTACGTCAGCAGTGATAACGACTCTGAGTTTGAGGATGCTGATATGAAACGAGAACTGCAGATGCTGAGAGAGAAGTGAGTAAAGAAACTGACCTAATCAAAGAGCTCCAGTGAAACCTGCCTCACAGAGGCATGGTTTACCACCACTGACCCTCTTTCATTTCCTAATACAGGTTCATGGTCTTATGCACAATTCATAAGGGATAAAAAACAAAAAAATTACGCTCAAGTGAAAGTACAGTTACTCAGTGAAATTTTTACTCAATTAAAATTATGAGTATCTGGCCAAAAACATACTGGAGTAAAAGTAAAACAGTACAACTTCAAACTGTACTTGAGTATTAAAAAGTACAAGTACCCTAGTCAAACAATTTCTTGTTTCGTCATGTTGAAACATCTTCTCAATGTACAGTTAAAATTGCTTAAAAATACACTGAACAAAATATTTTGTCAGACAGGTTTGATTAAAAGGAGATCCACCTAGACAGCAACAATTAAAATGCAGCAAAGTGGAACACAAAAAAATAAAAATTTAGCATTTTTTTAAAGTTGAAATAAAAAGTTGAGCTTTTTTTCTTGAGAAATGTAATAAAGTAAAAGTACAAGTAGTCAGTTTAAATTTTACTTGAATAAAGTACAAATACCCCAAAATAATACTCAAGTACAGTAATGAAGTAAAATTACTCAAGTATTTTACATCACTGACAATTCATCAGCGCACATTTATATTTCATCGCTATTTAATAATTGTAATAATTTACTTTTCGTTTTTGTCTGACGTCATAATACCTGTCATATAGACTTTTCACTAAATAAGAGAACGAAAACCGTAACACAATGTTTGGTATCTGCAGGCATATGAAGGAGATCTCCGAGCTCCAGGCTCATCAGAGAGGAGAGATCGAGCAGCTGTATTCTCAGTTAGGTCGACCGGTTCCTCCCAGCGTGGGCTTCTTGCATGCAGTGCCGCCTACAGGCCGCCGCCGCAGAGCCTCCAAACACAAGCTGAAGGGAAGCCGACTGCTCAATCCCATGGTGCAACAGCTTAGGAACAACCGAAGCAACAGCTCTAGTATGTATGCGAGAGTTTGTGTGAGCCGGAGTACCAGCTTTAAGGGGGGGTACCACTATATTTTGGACCCCTGAGGAACATGGCCAAGAGAATGCTTTCTGGCTTCTGTTCTGAATAGGGAATAATTTACATTTTAATGTAAATTAAGTACATTTGAAATGTAACTAGTATCTAAAGAAAGTGCATAGGTTTGGTCTGCAAAACTTGGCACCACAGTGCACATTTTATTGTCCATTTGATTGCTTATAGTAATAGTACAGCTTTCCCCAACAAGACACATGATTTGAGGAATTATTCATGTCTGAGGCACCAACGGTGCAGAACGTGGTTCATGTCGAAGTTTAACTTTTAAGATTAGTGATTTTTTTTGTTTCAACTGCCTCGCTTTAGGTATGAGTGTGAGTGTGTGTATATGTGTGTGTGGTAATAGTGATTTTGTATGATGGTTTTCAACCCCTCAGTAGAGGTTTGGACCTGGGCTGCAGTTCTCAAAAACATTGTGAGACAAGTTGATCATAGAGACCATTGGTGGCAATAGCTCTTACGACACTTTTGGGAAGCGCAGCCCTGATTGAAAATCTGTTACAGGAATTTTATAAGTTTGATCATTTAGAAAATATATAGCAGATATAGTCTGAACAGTCCGAAGGTCTGTGCCAAGTTTGGTGTTCATTGCTTGAAGCTCTAGAATGAGATACTGTAGAAGCATAAATTGTAGATCAGTGTTTTGACTTGGCAAAGTAATTATAATAATAATTGTACAAATAATACTATTTCCAGATATGCAGTCTACTCCTATTTTGTGCAACCTGTGCAACTTTGTATTTTAACTTGTCTAAATTCTTTTAAACTTTAAATCCACCAATATGAAAGTTGGATTCTCTAAGCAAATCACACTATAAAAGGCCAGATTTGTCACCGTCAACCATCTGTGTTCTCCTGTAGCGGAGACGTGCTCCAGTGTGTCGGGGTCTCCGGTCAAGATCTCGGTTCTGGGTAACAGCTCTGTGGGATCCAGCACAGCCACTCTGAGTCCTGTGTCAGAGCCGCTGGAGCCAGTCCAGACTCAGCAGCCCTGCTCACTCAAGGGCTCTCTGTCCTCTGACAACATCTACGGCCCCACCACACACACACCACCCCGACAAGGTGAACACACTCACACGGCTGTGATCTACAATAGCCTGTCAAGCATATGCTGCTGTACATATTTGCTGTAAATGTATCTGCCGATGCCCTAACCAGCCACAGTGCAACAAACGTCTAATGTCCACTGGCCTTGTGGAAAGCCAAATGCATCATGTAGTAGCATAATCACGGCCAATCACATCATATTTGATGATTGATACAATTATGTGAAGCAAGACTTTAATGTTTGGAGCTGCCCTAATCAACACACATAGAAACCAAACCATATGATTTATTGCTCAAGACGCATGCTGCCTGGCTCGGTTGCAGTGTGACAGTCATTTATAGTTGATATGCAGAAGATGAAGGTGTCAGAGTTGCCTCTCTGAATGCTGTATCATGTTCTAGATTATCATGTCTTTCTCCTCCTATGTTTTTTATTGTCACGCATATCTCACTCACACGCATGGGATTATTGCCAACTTTCACAGTCTCTCATGTGCGCTCCACTCATTTACTTCGTTTAAATGGAGTCAGCCAGAATGTGACATTTAAACGGCTGCCTCATGGCTCAGTCACACGACATGATTTCATTCTTATGGATCAGTAGACATTTTCACACATTTAGTTATTGCCATAAATATTTCTATTTTGAGGTCATATGTGAGCAGAAAATCAATTGATCTTATGTATTTCAAGGAGTTGGGTCATTGCCACAAAATTTCTGTATTTGTCGTGTGTAATCTGTGATATGAATACTTTGTGCCAGGGATGTGGCACAAACTGCACATACTCTGTTTGCGGTGGTGCTTACGCAGCAACCTAAGTTTGAATCCGGCTCATGTCATTTCATGATTTCATCTTCGTCTATGGTTTCCAGTCACCTGTATGCAAAATCCCCAAAAAATAAGGAAGATACTGAAGAAAACCTGCTCAGGACATCATGTTGGATTCAAGTTTCACCTTCTAATTTATGGAGTTCTTAAGTGGCCTAATCAGAGCCTGGACTTCAAGCACACTGAGAATATCGGTACAGACCTGAAGATTGCAAAAGAAATTAAATTGTATTATTTAATTTTATTGTATTATGCTCATACTGTGTCTGAACAGGGCAGTAGAATTGTTGTATTCAATATGGTCTCAGTAATCTCAGACGTAAAACCAGAACTAACCAGAGTCTCCTGTTCAAAGGCTAAACTCCAGTGTTCCACATTTCCAGCCACATGCTGCCCCGAGCCTGGGAGAGTGACTCCACTCGGATCTGTATCTCCTGAAGGAGACACACCAGATCTGAAAAACGTATGTGGGGCGGCCAAAACAGTGCCGACATCAGATGTCTCCTGTACTCTCGTACGAACCGACAGACTTAATGACGGGAAGGCATATAGACCGGTCATCGGCCACACATAAGCCAGAGCAATTACCCCAAGAGGTTTTGGAGGATGAAGGGATCAGAACAGGGATCAGAACTCGGACATCTTTAGGTTTCAGCGCCATAGAGAAACATTGGAAGATTCGAAGCTTTGATTTGATGGTGTTTATGCTACAAAA
The DNA here is from genome assembly GCF_936440315.1 of Barbus barbus. NCBI lineage: Eukaryota > Metazoa > Chordata > Actinopteri > Cypriniformes > Cyprinidae > Barbus > Barbus barbus. The sequence goes on from NC_136756.1 coordinate 3,912,694, forward strand.
ATGGAAAATGATGTGCCTGGGGTACTTTTAACACTGATTCCAGGTATCCTGAGAGGATGGGCAATGGAATTTATTTTATTACATTTCCTAAACTCAAACAAACCAGAGCAAAAATGTCCCTAAGCATTCAACCCCAATCCAAATGAAGATGAAACGTTCATTTTCTGGTTGTCATACTCATTAATTTACTATTTTCATCTGCGCAAGCAGAACATTAATGTCATCTTGTGCTTCAGCAAGATATCTCTGGTTAAATCTAACGTTGAAGTTAGTGAGTCCATGCTAATGTACAAGCATAAATAGTGAACTGTTCTCACGTCATGTACAGTGTAGGTCAAAAACAAATAAACGAAGGTCTACATTTCAGTGCCTCCCCATATTAAACTGGTTAAATGTAAATTCATTTAATCTTACCCTGCGGTACATGAACAGTGTTGTCATTGCAATCCTAATGATCTTAACATGAGACTTCTCCTGTTTGCATTGTGATCTGTATTTTTACATATTTATTTTGAAATATTTAATATACCTATAGGTCAATTCTCCAGAAGAAAATGGCTCAAAAGTGGCATCATCTCCATTTATGTGCCACATGAGATGATGGCCTCTTTGGACTCGGTAGGCTGGACGTCCTTCATAAACGTTTGTCATAATTCTTGTGTCAACAGAATCCACCCCAAAGGTACCACTAGAGTCAACAACCGGGGATGTTTCCAAGGTAACAGGGTCCAGTAGCATTTGGGTTTAACCCTTATTGTGCAGTGAGGATGCCAACACGGACAAACTCCTCAGCTGTTGAGCACCACTGAAACAGCCCCAACTCAGTGCTACCATTGATGAAGCCACTGCCACGAGACCCAAAAGTCTGAAAAACAAACTTCCAGGAATCAGAATTACAGAAATTGATTTCGACAAAGGCGAAACGAATGGACAAATCGCATTTGTGCATGATGCGTGAATTCAAATCTATCCCAGGAAAAACTCTGTTTCCTCAGCAATAAAACGCCCTTCTGAAGGTTTATCTTCAGACCCGGCCTCTGTTGGTGACCGAGAACAGCCTTATCAAAGTCAGCCATTCGTCAAGGTATTTTAAAGCACATATGCCCTGGAGTTGCTTTCCTGTGTTTCAGTGCCTCTGAGTCAACATCCTGAAACTGCACTTTCTAATAGTAAAGTTCAGTAGATGCAGGTCTAGGATTAGAGTGAAACCGCTGTTCGTCAACACGGCTGTAGAAACTGGATTCCTTTTGAGATGGATGCACTTAATCTATAGCTACTTTCTCTACCTTGGACTACATTTCCTGCAAAATAATCAGAACCACCAGGACACCTAACATTGTGGAGCGTAATCCATTGAAATTAGGCAGGCAGGATGTTATACCCCTTTTCTATGGAAGAGTTCTACAGATGGTTCTCTATGGTTCTACAGATGAAGCCTGTGGAAGAGGACTTTGGTCGACCATGCAAATGCTAAGGCCCATATGAGCCAAATTTATTGTCTGACAGTGCACAGAATAGTGAAAGCCATGAGATCGGAGAAGTATAGAATGCCTCTGTCTGTTGCAGGCCTTCCGCAAAAAACCTGTCACAAAACATATGGCCTGTTTCAATATAAGTGGCCCAGCATGCACCCATGGGGGCAACGCTTTTTGTAAGCACATAATTGTAAACGAGGAATGACTCCTGTGCTCTGAAGGCATTGTTGCTCAGAACATGAGTGAGGAGCTGTTGATCTGTTGGGTTGCCAAGATGCAAAACACAGAGAAACTAGCAGAACAGAATCTCAAGGGCAGTGAGGAGAAAAGCAATGAAGCTTTAGCGGTTTGACACAATTCTCCAAAGAGGGGCCTTTTGACCCTATAGATCAGGGAAGCCTTAGTTGCCAGCCTCAGATGTGCTTACGTGGCACAAGTGTACTGTTGAGCAAGGCCATTGACTCCAGTCCTTTTTAGGGGTAGTCCAGACTACTTGGCTGCTTCTTGGCTCCTCTCGAGGAACCCACGGGGGAATCATTTACTGAAAAGCAGTAGATTACTTTTTTGCAGGGTGAAACCTAATGACAGTAGCATTCACTGCACTGGCAAAATGCCCCAACTAAGCAACAGGAGCATCCAGCCAACTTCTGTTTCTCATGGATATCTGTGAGGTTGAACCATAGATGCCTCTCTGTCACCACCAACCCTGTCACATAACGACAGATCGTGCAAGCTATATGCTTCTTGACTTAAAGCAGTTCAGTTGTTCGGCTGAGCTCTTCATCTCAGGAGTCAAGCAAGTAATTTCGTCCATATCCTTAAGGACATCAGCTTGCTACGCCTGCAATACCACCATTGTATGCAATGCCACACCCACTTGATCGGCAGGCATATTATTGTTAACATATTATTGATTACACTTTATAAGGACTTTCTTGAGCAGTGAAGTGACAGGAAAAAATGTAATAATAAAATAAAAAATTTGCACCAGTAGACATGGATAATTTGGAATAGTCTTCAATGCTATCACAATGGTGTAAGTTACAAGTAAAATCAGCTAATCTTCTTGGAGTTGAATGGTTAATATGGCAGTTTTACAGTTCTTTAACCTAAATGGGTTTCATGTGTGGAATTGTCTAGTGATGCATAAGGGCTGTGACCTGTTATATGGATTCCAGAAAATTGTTCCCATTGTTAGAAACACACAGGCACATGTACACATCTACATTAACCGCTGTTTTCGGAGACGCTTAACCAGTGTTGTGGTGTGTTGCTGATATGATGCTTGTTGATGGGGTACTGATCTGATCGCTGCCTGTGTCGGCTGTTACACCTGTCTCTCTTTCTCTCTCTCTCCCTCTTATATTCATTTCTCCACAGGCTGGACCGTTTACCACCAAACATCTGAGCGAATCACCTATAAATCTAGTAGCAAACCACGCACTAGATTCCTCAGTGGACCCGTGTCTATGTCCATCTGTTTGTATTTGTTCTACTTTTCTTCTATTACTCATAATTCCCTTTCCCCTGTTTCTTTCTGCTCTTCTTTCATGATTTGTTTTGTTTTTTCTGTACTGCATTTCTGTCATGTTCACATCCAATACTCATCCACACACTCATTCAGTGATCATCAGGCATTCTCAGCCATTACATGTCCATCTTCATGTCAGATGGCACTTTCCATGAATACGGTACAAAATAGGGTCTGAAACTTAAAAAAACAGCAGGTATTCAGGGAAAAGAGGTTCGTAATGTTCCGTAAAATGGTAGTTGTTAGCCTCATGAGGTCAAAGTAAATGTCAACAGTCTACAATTAAAATGCAGCTTAAAAATATAATAAATATGAAATAAAATACACTAAATTAAATCATAGGTAGCAGGGTTGCAGACTTCCTAAATCCTAAATAAAGCTTTCACTCAGTAGGGTGTAAAGCTCCTAGTCTGGGAGCAAATTTCGGCTTGTAGATTTTGATGAACTTATATTTACTTTTTTAATGTAAAGAAAATATTTGTTTGATCATTTATTCTTTCAGAATTGAATGGTTAAGCTTGACAAATGCAGTCAAAACTACAAAAGAATATTATTTACCTCGCTGTCCTCCATACTGTATGTAGAAAGGTCTTAACACCGTGTCCTAACTACATGGCGCAAACGTGATAAAAGCTATGTTTTCCGAGTTAATCAGAGTTTTTGTCCTTACTAGCCGCGATGGCGACACTCAAAATTTCTAATTTAGAAACAGTGTCTATTTCCGCAACGTCGCGGCTGAAACAACAACATACAAACTATATGATAGTAGATAATCTCAGGTGATTATATGCTTTATTCAAAGTTAAACGTGTCTAATATGAGTTTAAATATAATTTTGCGTAACCTTATAGCTTTACTGAAAGCAGCAACAGATAGTTTACCTCAGATCTTGAAAATAAATGAAAACAAATATGTATGTTAAAACTGTGAACTCACTGCGAACCAACGAGTGTATTCCATGACAAAGATGTTATCAGTCACTCAGTATGTACATTTAATGATGTTAAAAAGCTTTTATATTTATGAATTAGATTATAAACGTATCCATTTCGTTGCGAGTGCAGAGCGCTTCCAGAGAGGCTCCGCCCACACACGCTTTGATTGGCTGTGATATTTGATTAATTCTGTCACGTCATGTCTGGTGTGGACACACAAATTACTTGTCACTGGAATTTTATCGCGTCGCATGTAGTTAGGACACGGTGTAAATGATTACAAATGATTAGATATTTGATTTAAATGATATGATAATAGTTCATCCTATATATCCAGAAGTTCTCATGAAAAAGACTTTGAGATTTGTGCCTCTACACCAAAGTGTATCGTGTTCGTGGAAAGAGCTGGATGTCTGCTCATCTGGCCTTCAGTTTGTCTTCTGTACAAACGCTTTGTGCTGGGCTGTAGCTTTGACCGATAACATGAGCTTTCCTTCCTCAAACATGGCCATTCTCAACATTTAACTGAAAGCAGAGAGCGTGTGTATGGATGTCTGCCAAAGCTTTTGTATCGTTTGTATATCTGTGCCTTCTTTCCTTTTCATTCCACGTAAAATCCCAATGAGACGATGATTGAGGTGCCGTGTCATGTTTGGAGTCAGAAGACGAGCATGCCAAGGGCACGAGCAGGGTGCTGTGGAGAACATCAGGGCTGTATTTTGAATTTTTTATCTCTGTCACCTGCATGATTATAATATGATGCTGTCCAAGAAGCATATTATAATTACCTTGCGTTTCTGTTACGGCTTGTAGTGTTTTGTTCCTCTAGGTGAGAGTTCATTTTGGAGAAAAACATGAATTTGCCCACCAGTGCGTCATAGCTATGATTAGGAAGCTCATTTCTTTTTATACTTGGTCTCCGTCCTTGTCAAAATTATATGATTTGGTCAGTATTCTAACCTTCATTGTGTGAAAAATTATTTTTTCCCCCCTTTGTAATTTAAAATTTAGCATGCAGCACTTTAGTTTATTCATGTTTCAATAGTTTATTTTTTATATGCTTCAATTTTGTTTTATTCATGCTTTTCCTGTTTAGTTAGATGTTATTTGTACAGTATGACATTTTAAAGCTTGACGGAAGCAGTTTCACTGTCAAAACAACAGTGAATTAAAAAAAAGTAGAATTAAACTGAAAAAAAAATGTAATTAAAAAAAGAAAAAATATACAAATAATATAAACAAATTAGCCTATAATAGCCTACTATACAGAAATTGATTAAAGTAATCAAATGTACAAATAAATCACTGCATATACTTCACCATAAAAATTAAACATAAATTGATTCAAAGTTATGAACAATATTCAGTGAAGAGCAGTGATTAATTCTGTCCATTTCTTTTGTTTGATTAACAGATGATGACAGACAGTGGCAGGTTTAAACAGTAGGATGCTGTCACGGAATGCACAGATCTAATATACTGACTAGCATTCAATTTGGCTACTTTCCAAACCGTTGATGTTCACTTAAGTGCCCCTATTATGGGTAAAGAAAAAATTGTATTTTGGTTTTGGGAGTCCCCAACAACAGATTGACATGCATGCAAGGTCAAAAAACACTTTCATTTTCTTATAATATGCATTTATTTTTACCTTACTTGCTCAACGACTCCCAAACGATTCGCTCAACGATTCATTTTTCCAAACCTCTCCTCTGCGTGACGCTAATCTGCGGTGATTGGTCGATTTCATTTAAAGCAGTGTTTGTGAGGCAGTGCTGCTTTGTTGTACAGCGTTACCAGGGAAACAGCTATTTTTACGCTCCAAAAGTGACACCTAGTGGCAAAAAATTTATTAGCATTTTCATTCAAACCAACGTGAAAAGACCAACAAGTGTGCGGGCAATATGCTAATGTTTCATGTTGACATCAACGTGAAACGGCTTGGGATTCATTTTAAAAACAACTCGTTTCAATGATTCAGAGTCGACTCTTTCTTTTGAGAGACAATAACTAGAGCCCTGCATTTCGGCCCGGGCCCGACGGGCCCCGACTTTTTTACGCCTCTAGGGCCGGGCTTCGGGTCAATTTCCACGTCATAGTTCAGATGCGGGCCGGGCCTCGGGCCTGTTTTGGGTTTCCTCATTTTTATATTGTAGACATCTATCGATTAGTGAAGAAAAAAATTGCCGCGCTGGTGGAGACAACACGAGACCACGCGACTGACAGCAGCTCGATGGTGTTTAGTGTCCCGCAGCAGCAGCAGGTGCACAAGCGACTTCAGCGCAGCTGAATAGTTTTGCGTTCAAATGCATGCAATAGGCTAAAGCTTGCTGCAAAACCCCAGCAAACATAACCATGAATGTGTCTGCGGGAAATAGTAAGGAGATATTTGAACTATTTACTAATAAACTAATGTTTTCTGAGTCACCGTCTCCTCATTAGACGCGCCTTTAGAGAGAAATGCATCTTTATTGATTATGATTAAGATTATAATAAAAGAGTTTTTGCTTTCGATTTTTTTTATTTTGTTAAGTGATCATTTAAAGCTTTCTATAGATATTTTTATCATGTCTGTGAGGCATGTATTCGCTCAGCTTCGGTTCACTTTTTATAAAATAACTACCTTTTGTTGGCATTGTGAGTGCAAACAAATACAAGTAGACCCTTTACAGGTCCGAATTATGTATTACTCTTATCAAAAAAAAAAAAAGACGGTGTAGGCTATTTTAATTTGTTTCCACTGAAAGCAATGCAAGTGTTTGCGCTGGTGCCTCCATGTCCTGTAGAACGCGCTTTAGCTTCCACTCTCCGCACAAACGTACATATAGGCTAGCGCACATTATTATTATAGCAGGTTTAACGTTTAAACATTGTTATATACTTGAAATGTTTTAGTATATCTATAGATTTTATTTTAGGCAAGTCGTGATGATATGAGAAGGCTAAATTGATCAAACATAGACTATGATCAGCTCATGCCGCTGGCCGCTTGGTCGTTACTTTAAAAAACAAAAAATTATAGGCTATTTAACGAACAAAAATGCTCCAAACGTTTTTCTAAATTAACTTAATAAAAATAATAATTTTGCCATTACACACGAAACTGAACTATTTTAATAGCCGAAACAGTAGTATAAACTGTTTTAGGAGAAGGGGGAAAAAAAGACGGTAATTCTGATGAGCTGTCGGACGTGGGCATCTCGGGCGTCTCGGGCCAGGGCCGGGCTAGGGCCTAAATTTATGGCCCGTGCAGGGCTCTAACAATAACTTTATACACGGTGCACTTTCAGATTTAAAACTTTGCAGGATGTTTTTATTCACTTATAGCTGTGTTACACACTGCATGAAATATCATTTTCAAAAATCCATAATAGGGGCACCTTAAGACATAACTGTGTTTAGTGAAAACTCACCAAGACTGACATTTTGACATATACAAAAAAGGGCGAATTGCACACACAGAAAGCACTTGGGCAAAAAGCAGCTCGGTGCGCTTTTAACTCGTTTTTTAGTATCGAGCAAAAAAGACATGGAGACTGTATATGACAGTCACGATACATTATTTGACTGATTTGGATGTTACATAGAAAGGGTGACAGCGCACCACATTAAAGGAACATTCATGTTTTCATAACCGCTGGCCAAAATAAAAAAGGGGAGGAAGGGGGCCCTCCACAACATGCATACTTTGCATATAGAGAGGATTGGGTCTGCTTGTAAATAACTCAAGGTGTGCTTACCGAGATGGATAAAAAAGTCTTTTTTATGCATCCAGATGTTTGTTTTTGGTTTTAAATGGTGCTGCTTTCAAAAGTGGAGGTTTAGGAGAAGATCAGTTTTAGTCTTACATGCTTAATATTTTCACTCACTGCCACAGACACAAAACTAATATGATGACAAGATTGTGAGCAGCAATTCAGTTATTCAGTCCTGATTTTCACAGACCCCATGAAATCTAAATTAGAATGTTGTGGATTTTAGTCCATGTCTATTAGCTCTGAGGTCATCTGCCCCATATGGTTTATAGTCCAGTAAAATGCTCACAAAAATAAGAATGTCCCTTATTTTAAATACTCCCTCTATCTAATGCTACAACAGAAGCAAAGGAATGGACAGCTGTCATTAGAGGTGATAACCATGGACAAAAGCGTCTGCTAAATGACAAAAGTAAAAAGTAAAGAGTGTAAAGACCATCGACTCTACCGTGCGACTCCACCGGGCAGGGACACCGGCAAGGGATAGAAGTATCGCTTTTTATTTTAGTTTATTCATTTATATATTTATTATTGAAATGTTGTTATATGCATGTGTCAATTTTATTTAATTTCTTTATTTTCTTAAATATGTGGGTATCTAGTATTTATAGAGTTGTAACTTTTAGTTTTAGTTACTTTTTCTTATTTGTAAGACGCTTTGGACAAAAGCGTCTGCTAAATGACAAAATTAAAAGTAAGTAAGTAAAGTAACCATGAGCTTTACCCTCGAATCTTGACTCAAAATAGAATAGCTGAAGTTGGTGGTGTGAGGTCCTCCAGAGATGAATGTAAAGAGTCTACACTGCTTTCATCCATGCTACAAGCAGTCATGTGTGAATTCTGCTGTCTTCAGTTTGTCCCAAACTAACATCCTGTTTCAATAGGGTATAGGCCAGGAAAGAACAGATAATCGTGCTTGTCAAACCATTTCATGGGGATTTTAAAGTAGAACATTTAGTCAAACAAGAGCGTTGACGTTCATTTATACCCCCTCTCCACCAGGAGGAACCAGGTGCTAGCTCAGAGCCAGTGCTATTGCCAGTTCTTAGTTGGTTCAACTGGCGAGCACTTTAAGAACTGGTTGCTTTTCCACAGGCTAGAGAGCCAATACAGAGCCAGGGCTTATGTCACTGAATACATTTCATGTTTCGATTCACTGGCACGGCAGCGCCAAACACAACAGACTTGTTCGAGGTGCATCGCGCCACACAGACAGATAGATCGATCGCCACACAACACACTAAAGCACCGCGAGAGCGATCCAAAAGCATAAAGAGCCGTCAGCTTTTCAGTCGCTCCCGCAGCACCCCGATGCCTCGCACCGAACGGTCCGCGCAGCGCCGATCCATCCCGAACAAGCCTAAACTAGCTATCAACAATGGCGTACGTTGCGTTGCTATTGATGTTCATGGCTTTGCGAACCTACATCGACATCCAAACATGGCGAATCCAACGTGTTCGTGTTTAGCCACTATTTAAAATATGGCGGTCCAGCAATGCTTTGGTGATACTTACGAACCGCTTTTACTGGTTCGGAGCTGGTGCTTTGGGTGTCGAAAGACAAAGAACCGGTTTGAAACTAGGCTCTGGCTCCGAACCAGCACTGGAACTGCCTTGGTGGAAAAGGGGTATCAGAGTCCAAGCTTGAAGGTTGTCTGTACAAAAGGCCTTTTTAGCTCATAAGCCATTCAAACACGTCACTCACCAACACCTCATTATATCACAGATGAAGCCTCCCTGCACCTGATTCTGTATCTGTTCACTGATTGGTCGCTATGTTTTCTTGTGCAGCAGCTTGTCCAATGGGCTGTGCCATGTGCTTTTCCCCGCCCCTTAACGTCTCTGTCTGTGCTGTTTTGCTCTTGTAGGGTCCACTCTGAAACGGCTATGTCTAGGGAAAGAGCGCAGCAGTAGTAACTATCCCCTCCTTTCTTCTTCGGTCCTTGTCCCACTGTCTTACCTTTTTTCTTTGCCGTTTTCATTTCTTTTGTTGGCATGAGCGATCTCCTGTGTGATAAGTGCTCAGTGTTTGCAACAGCAGTTTGTGAAATGTGCGTCACCGTTTTGATTCTTCATATTAATTTGGATATTTTGTTTTCTAGTGCATGGTGATATCTGTGCGATACTGTCAAGTGCTTATTGAAACCTTTATTATTTCTGTATTCCTGGTCATTTAAGTGCATATGTGTATGGATGTTTGTTCTTTGTTTGGTTCTGTAATCATCCAGCTGCTTGATTTTAGGCTAGAAACAAGTACTCAACAAGAAACGTGCAGATACGATCAGATCCATACTCAGTGTTTGTTCTTGCATTACTGTGCTGGAACAAACCTCAAACTTGTTTAAATCTAGCTTCATGGATAATGCATGTTGACAGTTTAACTTAAACTAACATGCTTGGCAAGACTGCATTTCTTACATTATGCCCAGGCCACAAAATTCTGCTGAATTGTAATGCTATTCAAACACCAAGCTATTTTGGAAATAAGTTCTTTGTAATTTCTCAAAAGGTGACACATCCACATATTCAACCTTAATTTTGGCATGAGCATGTTTGATTGTCTCTCCAGTCACAATTGCTTTTAGTGTATTGTTGAAACTAATTATGAATCGTTTCAAATAATCAAATCTATTTGCAACCCCAAGTATGAATAGTGCATCATTTATTAAAAATTGTTATTAAATCATTGTCAAACCAAATGTTTAGACTACTAATAATAATTTTCATTAGGGCTTGTTTTTTATTAACCGTGATTTTAACCGCACCTCACTGCGTAACGTGATGAATGACATCAACATTCTGTGAGCAGCAGATTGGTTACAGAGGACCTCAGGGTGAATTCTCTGAGTTGTTGCTTGAGGTCTTTCTCAATCTCTTTCTCAGGGTCTCATAGTACTGGTGCTGCCCATGTGACTTCAGCATCCAATCAGAACCTGCCTCCCGCAGCCATGCCTGCTTCATCCTCTCGGCCGATCACGGCGCTCGTTCAGGCTCAAGCAAACAACAGCAACAACAAAAGCGGTACATTCACCGATGACCTACACAAGCTGGTTGATGATTGGGCAAAAGAAACTCTTGCCTCTGCCCCTCAGCTCCGCCCCTCTGTGTGTCAGAGTAGACTGCAGAGATCTCATCAGTCCTTCCAGACCAACCCCACTCCAATGGCCAGAATCCCCAATCAGGTACTTTATACTGTTTGTCCTTCAGAGCCTTAAAGGGATAGTTCACCTTCAGTTGCTGGTCCTCATTGATTTGCATAGTGTGTTTTCCCATACTATGGAAGTCACTGGGGACCAGCAACTAAAGGTGAACTGTGCCTTTAACAAATGACAGAATTTTTATAAATTTTTGAAAACTGAGTACATAAAATCTGGTTTACATCATTTATTCTTGCACATTTACATCATGTTTGTAAAAATAATGTCTGACTAATATATTGCATTTGTGGGTGCTGATGCATGTTTGGAGCTTGTTGCTGCAGTAAACAGTGTTGTTGTGTAGAGTTTGAACTTGTCAACTAACTAGCATTCAACATAGACAGACATTTGTGGGAATCACCCATCAATTACTCTCATCTGACCTACAGTAACATCTCAGGGTACACATGTAACCATGGTTCCCTTCCAGGAACTCGAGCTGCGTCGACGATGCTACGGGAACGCCTTCAGCGTGACCGCGCTCTGAACTAGAGTGTAATCTGTCCAATGGATGGGCGAGACGTCATAGGCGGGTGACGTCACCGACCGGGAAGCATAAAAGCACGTGCGGTGGAGCCGGCGTTTGCTTTTTGTCATTCAGCAGCCGCTACTCCGTCTGTGTGTCTGTCGATTTGTTTTGTGAGTCTCATGGGCTGTGTCGCATTACGGGCTGTGTGTTCCTCCCTGCACATGTTATATCACTGCTTGGGATACACGCAGTCTGTGTGTGGTCTGCTTGAGAGGGAGCTGACTGCCCGTTTTGTGAGCTTTTTTCATTGCTTATGCCTGCTCTCTGAAGGCTCTCTTTGAAAAAGAAAAAGAGAGGAGTGAGTTTTCACTAGCGTTGAATGAAGACGGGCGAGACCCTATCTTCTTCCCTTCCCTAGACCTGTCTTCCTCCGAGGAGGTGGACGCGTCAATGAAACAGTGTTTGCACAAGCATATTATGAATGAGAACAGCGCGCATTCAGCTCTAAAAAAAGAAAAAGAAAAAGAAAAGGGGCTGATTGTGCTTCCAACATCTGGCGAACGGGTTGGAGACGGGTTCGCCCTATCTCCTCCTGCATTCCCCAGATCTAGCGCTCTCGCTCGTGGAAGCCCGCGTGAGCGGTTCTTCCCCCTTTGAGTGAGAGCTCGCTGTTGCTGCGCGCGTTGCCGAGGCATTATGTATTCTCATTCATATCAGAGCGATGCCCCGGGTGGAACAGACGCTCGCAAGCTATCTGTCCCCTTGCGTGGCGTTGTCTGTGAAGGCTCGCGGCTGCAGGTCAGGCTGGTGCATGTCTGCACACCATGGCAGTGCTTAGAGAGCTGGATGAGGGATGGGGCTCAATTTGACTGGAATATAAGCTGATCTCTGAGCTCCCTAGAAACGCTGTCTGTGGTCGACCCTATCTGACATGAAGGAGAAGATAGGGTCTTCCTCATGGACGCCCTGTTTGTGCCTTCTGGCCTGTTCGAGGTGGGGCCGTGGTGGCAAACGCTCTGGGTTGGGGACCTCTAAGGCTAAGTCGGATCTGCGGACCGTTCTTAAGTCTAAGGGGTCCTTGGCCAAGAAGCCCTATGGGCGTAAGGCTCCGGGCTTATGAGGGCAGACACCTCTGGGGCAGAGCGGGTGTCCGTCTCCCCCCAGTGCCCTCGGGAGACCAGTCTGCCAACCCTGCCGGGGTTCCAGGGCGCAGCTGGCTCCAGCAAGCAATGTTCTCAGTCTCTTCCGCCCCGAAGTGTAGCGGAGATGAGAAGCTCGCCTCCCCTGTGGGGGTCACTAGAGCTCCTGGTGCCAACAGCTCTGAGTACACCAGAGGCCAGTCTCGAGAGTGGAGCTTACACTCTTCAGTCGTGTCTCAGGCCAAGTCCGAGGACTGGTTTGTCACCATAGATCTAAGGACGCATATTTCACATCTCCATCCTTCCCTCTCACGGGAGGTTCCTGAGGTTTGCTTTTGGGGGCAAAGCTTACCAATATCGGGTTCTTCTCATTGGCCTTGCACTCTCACCCCGCACTTTTACATCAACGATTGGTTGATTCTAGCTCGATCAGAGCAGGTGGCGATTCGGCATCGAGATGTCGTTCTCGCGCACATGAAGGGGTTGAGACTGAATGCCAAGAAAGTGTGCTTTCTCCAGTATAGAGAACCACTTATCGAGGCGTGGTGTGGGATTCGACCACGATGCAGGCACGTATGTCTCCTGCTCGGATCGAGTCGATCCTCACCTCAGTTAAGAGAGTGAAAGAGGGCCAGTCACTCACTGTCAAGCAGTTTCAGAACTGCTGGGGCTCATGGCAGCTGCGTCCAACGTGATACCTTTTGGCCTGCTGTACATGAGGCCCCTACAGTGGTGGCTCAAGACCCGGGGAAACCCGCTTCGCATCATCAAGGTCACGCGGCGATGCCTACGTGCCTTAGACATGTGGAGCCAAGCTTGGTTCTTGTCTCAGGGCCCGGTGCTGGGAGCTCCTTGTCGCCGCGTAATGCTAGCGACGGACGCATACCTCACCGGTTGGGGAGCGGTCATGAGTGGCCACCCTGCCCGCGGTCTGTGGAGCGGTCGCCACCTAATGTGGCATATCAATTGTTTGGGAATGTTGGCCGCGTTTCGTGCACTCAAGCACTTTCTCCCAGACCTAAGAGATCACCATGTGTTGGTGCGCACCGACAGCACAGCGGTGGTCTCTTACATCAACCACCGGGGAGGTCTGCGTTCGCGCCCCTTATACGGTGGCGCATCAGATCCTCATGTGGTCCCAGGCTAATTTCGCTCACTGAGAGCCGTTCTATATCCCTGGGTATTTCAGGGAGCAGACATCCTGTCGAGACAGGGGCCGAGGCCCGGGGAATGGATGCTTCACCCGTGGTGGTGAAGCAGATATGGAGGTTTTTGGCTTTGCGACTCAAGAGTCAGCGCTATGCCCCTCTAGTTCTTCCAGCTCCTCTGGACTGGACGCTATGGTACAGACGTGGCCGAGGCTTTGTTTGTACGTTTTTCCCCGATCGCTCTGCTCCCGGGAGTTCTGGCGAGAGTGCGCTAGGACGAGTTCAGCCTACTTTCGGTAGCACCATTCTGGCCGGGCCAGGTATGATTCTTGGACCTGAGTTCTCTCCTCGACGGCTCTCCATGGGAGATTCCCGTCAGGAGAGATCTCCTCTCACAGGCGGGGGGCACTTTCCTTCACCCCCGCCCGGAGTTGGGGAATCTGTGGCTGTGGCCTCTGAGGGGGCGCAGCTCATAGCTTCCGGTCTCTCAACCGAGGTTGCTGAGACCATCTTCCGATCCAGAGCTCCCTCTACGAGGAAACTGTATGCCCTGAAGTGAAAATTTTTCACTTCTTGGTGCGGAGACCGCCACCTTGACCCAGTTAACTGCCCGATTGGTACAGTGCTGGAGTTCCTGCAGGCCCGTTTCTCCGCAGGGGTTACTCACTCCACTCTGAAGGTTTACGTGGCGGCTTTATTGGCCTACCCCGCCCTTCTCGGTGGCCTTACAGTGGGTCAACACCCCCTGGTTACATGTTTCCTCCACGGTGTGCTGAGGCCTCCAGAACGATCCCTTGTCCCTACGTGGGACTTGGCTGTGGTTTTGGAAGCTCTCTGTACCTCCATTCGAGCCTATTGAAGAGATTTTTGATCGCATTCTCACTTTGAGACTTCCTTCCTTTGGTGATATCTTCTCTTAAGAGAGTGGGGATTTGCAGGCCCTTCATGGCCCCTTCTATCTCGTCTTTGCCCCTGGTCTGGCCAAAGCGTTTATCTACCCTCGAGCAGGTTATTTCCTAGATCCCCTCTTCTATACCACGGCCTGTCGTGCTGCAGGCCTTCAGTCCTCCTCCCTTTGGGGAGCCCGACCAGAAGCTTAATTGTATGTGCCAAGGAGTATGGCGACCTCCAAGGCCTTTCTGGCAGAGATTTCGATGCGGGTTGGTCCATGCCCCTCACCTTTGTTCGGTTCTATGACCTTGATCTTAGGGCCACTCCGGGCTCTTCTGTTCTTTCGCCCTTGTAGTGCTCCTGAGGGATACATGCAGTTACAAATGAATAATTTTGATTCTCAATTACAAGTTAACTCTAATTAGGTCATGACTACCTATAAGTAACAATTTTTGATGCCATTGGTATAACACAATCAATAATGACAGCATACAGACAAGTTGTCCGCTGGGCCTATGGTGTTCTGGGCAGCCCTTACCTGCATGTGTTGTGTCAGCCATTATAAGATAGTTTACAGAGGAAGGAGGACTTTATAAAGGTTTTGAAATGCCCCATTTTGTTGACAATCAATAAAAAATAAAGTCACAATCAAGCAGATCTGCATTTATGGTTAATTCAATTCAGTTTTATTTATACAGCACTAAATCATAAATATTATTTCATAGCACTGTTAATACCCAACTCAAAACACAACATTTCAAC
Organism: Barbus barbus; assembly: GCF_936440315.1. NCBI lineage: Eukaryota > Metazoa > Chordata > Actinopteri > Cypriniformes > Cyprinidae > Barbus > Barbus barbus. The sequence goes on from NC_136756.1 coordinate 3,927,996, forward strand.
TGTTAATATATATATATATATATATATATACATATATATGTATGTAGATGTACCAAACATATACTACCAAACGAAATACCATCTGACCCATTTAAAGACATTTAACAATCTTTCAGTCTGGGTATCACACTTATGTGTTGTTAAAGTGTGTTAAATGGTGAAGGCTGTGCTAGATATACACCAACAGCCTGATCATGTTGATCCTCTGACTGGAGGGATCTGGAGAGAGGAGCAGGTGTAGTGGACATGACTGGAGGGAGGAGCAGGTGTAGTGGACATGACAGAGCTGTGTTCTCCTGGAGCCTGTGGTGACCTGCAGTATTCCTCTCTCAGACGGCATATGCTGGGAGAAGCAAACACAAGTTTAGATCACATTCACTGCTGACCATGCTTTTCCACTTGGCCTCCATCACATCTGTTAAGTTACATACCACCGCGTTGTTTGAAGCAGATGCATTAGTGAAGTCCAGTCTCTTCAGCTGCACTAACGCACCGAGGCCCGGAAGATACTGTCCTATTTCTTGTTAGGAAACCTGTGGACTCGATGTCCTAACAGGCTGGAGTTTGTGCAACCTCCACAAACACAATAATTTACCATGACAATGATAAATTGAAATAAAAATAACTACCGAAAACACACTGACTCGCGCACGCTCAAAGCAGAGTGCGGCACACGACTCCCTTATGTGACGTAATTTGACGTGATGTTGAAAAAAAGTGTTTTTTGAGAACTGTCAAGGAAAGCCTCACTTTTTCATCTAAATTTGTGCCCTTGCGTCTTGTAAAACATTTTCAAATCCTGCATTAACGGTTCATGTGGTATTTTCATACAAGGTTATATATTCATTTGAAAAAAAAAATTAACCTGCAATATGCACTTTAAGAGGAATGTTGTTTCTCCTCTTGCTATAGAAAGTCGTCCTGCTGAAACCTCTGTTTCCTAGATCTCTGCTGGGATAAGTGTTCTGAGTTGTTAGGGTCTCAGTGAGTCTCCTTGGGAAGTTGTCCGGTGTGGGGTGTAGTTTGGCCTCTCGCTTCAGAGAGTCTTCATGCAGAGCCTCCGTCCTTAGAGCTCAGCCAGACGGTAGTGCCAAGTTGGTAGGCTCTCTGTGAGCCTTACTTGGGAGAGGAGAGTTGTTTGCCTTCCTCTCACTTAGAGAGGAGTCGCTTCTCCTCTTAGGTCTCCTCTTGCTGTAGAGAGTCATCCTTTTTGGCCTCCGCTCCCCAGAAATCTGCTTGAGTAGCAATTCTAACTTGTTAGGCTGTCTGTGAGCCTCCTTGGAAGCTGTCTTGATTGTTGAATGTAGTTAAGTCTCCTTTAGAGAGTTGTCATGCTGAGGCATTCTCAGAGCTCCAGTCAATTACTATATTGCCTTAAAGCTTTTCTCTGACTGCTGAACGCTTGAGCTCTGTCCACGGGCTGAATTTCTTTTTTAACTTGATCCTGCAAAGAGGAGAGGAAGGGTGCATCCTAGGACTTTCTCTGATAGGGTTTGTAGCTCAGATTTTGGCCATAAGGAATTAAGTTACTGGCCACTGGTGTGTACCTTAGGGATTGGGACTTCAATGTCAGCCATTTAGGCACTCGTCCCTTCAGAGTGGGTATTTGTTCCCCATTGCGATCCTCTAAAGGGAATCGAAAGGGAAAATCTCATGTTACGCATGTAACTGTTGCCATGGTTCAGGTATATCCATGCTCGTCTCCTTCAGACAAGAAGTGGATGACATGTCCTACAGATGCCCTTTTATGCTGACGGTCACACTGGTAGTGACACCATAGGCTGTCACTGACCAATGTCAAGTTCTTTGTTGTGTTTTGACACATGCTTCAAACACTGGTCATGCTGGAGGTGTTCCCCATACAATCCCCTAAAAGGGATGTAGTGAAAGGGAACTGCTTTGCATTTGACATGCAATTTCATGTTTCAACCACAGATTGTGATAGAGAGGCTAAAGTTTTATAGTGCAGCTTTAACTCGAATGAATCTCAATGAAACCATTTATGTTGTTTATACATTGTGAAACGATTCACAAGTGTGCAAAGCTCATGCTAAATATTGTATTGTCATATCTGGAATATTAAGTGGATACTGACTTAAAAGCCTCTGATTGGCCATTTGTATTCACACACTCAAACATGTCTGTGATTGGCTACAATGCTCAATGCTGCAAAAGAAACCTTTAACACTCTTCATAGAGTGCGCGCACACACACATGAATGTTTAAAAGCTATCACTGGGTACTGGATCCACTCGGTACTCTGTACTGCCGGTACTGCAGAAAGGCTGGTGTCATTAAGTTTTTTCAAATTGAAGTAACTTGGTACTAAACTACTGCTAATTTTGACAACACTAATAACAGTGTCTTCAAAAATCTCCAGCAAAATCAAACAAAACATACGGAGTGCACACATACATGACATGATGAAGTCTAGTAGGGTAGACTATTCAAATGCATTTTGAATGATCACAAAATTCAAGATATGGGGGCAGAAAATGTACATATTTATATAATTTCATATATTTAATCAGTGTCACAGAGTGACGTATTTTTCTCCAAAAATTAGCATGATTACAAATGTGATATTGATATTATACAACAGTTCAATAAACAAGAAGTTAATATTAAGAGACTCAGACTTTAGATACCATATTGCCTGTTTAAATGACTCGGTTCAATCGCAATGACTCACTTATTAACACTGACTTGCTGCCACCTACTCTTGGTTTTAATTTCACATTTAAAGTATCTTTTCATTTTTTTAATAATTTCAAATATCATTATTCAATGTTTTAGGTTTAAAATATCAAAACCTTATTTTTGCGTTTGTAACTGCAGGTTAAATGCATTCATGTCTTGCATTAAACAGTGTGTAAATACATCTAAATGCCATTCAGATGCAGCTTCTGTGTTTCCTCTGCATTGCAAAGATGAATTTTGTTGACACTGATTTCATTTGCCTGTTAACAGCCCAAATGTCTTATTATTCTAATTGACTGATTAAATGTAAGAATTTGACTCAAAAGATGATGCACACTTTTAGAAATAATGGCTTTATGAATATCTATCACCATCAAACAGAATATGAAGAATATCAAAAACTTTAGGAGTCAGCTGTCCACGGTAGTCCTTGAGATACCAGCACAATAACACACTCAGCAAATATATCATCTAATTATAGTTATTGATAAAATCCCAGAAAATATCGAGATATCTTATTTTGTCAGTATCGCACACCCCTACCTTGTGGAAGTGCTGAGAGTGGAATGCATACTAGGTCTTAATTGTGTTCGGAAACACTTGGGAACGCAACATTGTGCTTGTGCAGCTAAAAGCCTTTGCCTTCAAGCCTCATTCACATCTTTTACTACCATGTCAGTCTCTCTTTTTTTTTTCCTAGATAAGGGGCTCAATCCCTCAGGCAGCTGTGAAGTTCCATCTACCACTGTCCTGTCCGCTGTCAGCAGCTCTAGGTCCCATCATGCCTCATGGCATCACCAGCACTCCATCACCCATCCTCCAGCGGGCCGGATACTTGATGCCCACCGCCCACTTTGCTGGGATGATCCCAGCCCCTGTGTATCCAAACCAGTGGTCCGGTTTGCCCAGTCCAGTGGGCATGTTTGCTACTGCCGGTATGGTCCCGTACCCAGCCATGGCCAGTCCAGCACTGCAGACTTTTCCTCTGGTGGTGAAAAGCCCAGACGCCCCCATGTGCCCCAGCAAAGCCAGGACTGCATAAGAGTGCCACCCTGCGCTCCAAATACCACAACAGACGCTGTTTTTCGCGCAAGGCTAATCAATGCACACTTGTAGAAGGATAATCATGCAAGCTCAACACAGATGATTACAGACATGGAGGCATTTTCTCCTGGATGAATGAATCACCCACTAGTTTGCAGAGCGGTGGGAGTTTCTCCAACACTCTGCTTCAGGATCAAACCACAATTTCTGAAATGTCTGTGTGCTTTAGATCGCTGTTGGATTATGGACACATCTGTGCAAAGCCTTTGAGCCTGTAAATATGAGGTGTGTGTGTGTATATGTGAAATTGGGCATGAGTAGTGTGTTTTTGTCAAAACAGTCCCGTGGGCACTGCTTTCTCTTTTTTTGAAGACTTTTTAGCTCTTATGTTTGAATCTGTATTGAGGTGTGTTATTAAAGGGTTTGGCTGAGAGTACTGCAGGATCATGGCCTTCAATTCTACTGCCATAGATTATAATTTTATAATAAGTTTCCCCATAATTCAACATGAGTGACTAATTTACGGTAGCATGAGCAGGCAGCTCTTAGAGCTATAGACATATTTCACAAAACACAAGCAGAATAAACTGTCATTCTTACAATGATGTAAGAATTGAAATTCATGCTGCTTGTGTTTTATAAGAGGCCAAATGCTCAAAGTTGTCATGATTGATTATAGAAATATCAGTCTTACTTTTCAGTAATACTATTTCGAATATTTTTCATAAATTTACAGCACTTTTGAGTGGCTTTCATTGGCTGTTTACAGAAATATCCAGCATTTTTAAACGATTTCAGACCACAGGACAAAATCCCTACATGAAAATGAATAATTCAGGATGATGTAGTGCCTTGATCAGTCATCAGTTTTCCCTCTAAAGGTATGAATCACTTCTGAGGAAAAGCCATTCCTCTGTGGTTTAGCATGATTTTCCTTCTGTTCCTAATGCAATAGTTTTTTCATAACCCTTTTTTTTCAGTCATGTGGTGGTTTACATACAGTATTTACTGTCCCCTTTGTTGAAGCAAGTTTGCAAATCAATACATTTAACATAATTTTAAGTTTAAATAGGAGCTAGTCTGTGCAGATTGATAAATGAGTGCAGTTCCAGCTGTTGATGCTTAGGTTTCTGATTGTTGTTCTGCATTCATAAGCAATAGTGCACTACCATACAGTACTACAGCTGTCCTAGGCACAGAGGAAGTGAACAAATTGTTTACATTGCGATGATGTGATGTATTAATGCATGCCATCAAAGCATCACAAATACCAAAATACAAAATTAAGAATTGCTATCTAAATATATCAAGGAGCATTTTCTGTACTTGTGGTCTTGCAGAAACCCAAAGTGCTCCACCTTCCCTCTTTAGAGTGTAACACAGGGATGAATGCAGGTTTGACTTTGGAATCAGTGTTGTGTGAATCCCGAATGTAGCGTGTCAAATGCTGGAGCAGTGCGTTGACATTACATGCATGCGAATCAACCCCGTACCTGCACCATAACCCCCACCTGTGAAATGTGAAAGCTAGCCAGACTTAACACAGAGCAGATCTACTTTACATTCATACACACAAGTTCAGTTACTATTTTATCAAATCTGATTTTTTTGCTTTGAATAGCGGCTTGTTTTCTCCATTGGCTCTGTTATGAGCTCTTGCACAGTGTCGGTGATGTTGAGGTAATATTTTCATTTCTTTTAGGAGGGCAGTGCAATTGTTGTTTCATAAAAGTGATCTAATATGGGAGAAAATGCAAGCAATTGAATATTAGCTCACACAGATACACGTACAAAATGTATATTTTTCCAAAACCCACATCACAGTGTATTTGTTATGTTTGTAGGATTTCATCTTATTTTGTCATGTAATTTAGTCAGGCTTACATTTCTGAGTTCTTCCATATTCTTCATCAGACTTTGAGTTTTTTTAAACCTAATTTTCAACAGTATCTTTGTGAAAGGCTGCGACCCACACAACTTCCAAACTGTGAATTGTACCGTCCTCTTGTATTTATTTTATCAGTGCTTTTGAGGCATCTTCTGTCCTTTAATGTGTCATTCCATTCATTCATTGGTAGAGGATGTTCAATCAGTCAGAATGATCTGCTTCATGAGAAATGCTTCCAGTAAGGGGTTTCTGATATTCTGTTCTTGCTGTTTAATGCTAAAATCTCTGGCAATAATTACTTTACTTTGCCATGTTAGTGACTTACTGATCTGATGTGGCATTTAATAGGTTATGGACTTTTTCTTTTTTTCTGCATTGGCGCTCTGTGAATGGTTGCTTATGATGCACACCCTTCAATGAATTACTTTACTCCGCTCAGATACAAAATGCACTCATAACACAAAGACTGTGTACAAGTTTAATTAAAGAATAAATAAATATTTTGTGCTTAATAACTACTGTGTTCTTGTCATTTTCCGTATTCATAGCCAGTGATATTCTGAGCAAAGCTCTTCAGGTACAAGTAGCAAAAAAAAAAAGAAGTGTTGTTCCATTCCAACAGAGAACACTGTTATATAACGCAACACATATAACAGTCATTACAGGAAATAAATCATTACAACAAATCATTACGATTATTTATCGTACTGTTGTCTTGCAACATTAAAGAAAATTAAATGTGATTTGTTTTACATTTTGGATTGCTGTTCCTTGATTGATTGCTTCAGTCTGTCCCTGTCTGTTGTGCTGCTGAGAGGTTTGCGATTGTAGCGCCACTTTTTTATTGAATCTTTACCTTACTTTCACTCTCTGTTGTTTAAAGTGATAATATAGAACTTAATTCCCACCATATTTCTGGTATTATCTATCAAACTAATCTAACTAATTTGATCGTTCGCTTTTAAAACCGCGAGTGCAGCGCGTTAGCATTCGTTAGCCGGTTAGCTTGTTACTCACGATTCCATTCGCGTTTCTATTATTGTTTTCTTTTTTCTCACTCCGTTTTCATTTCTCTCTCGCTCCGTTTTTCACGAGTTCATTAAACAACAGTGGTAAGTGGTAAGATAAGTTGGTATCATTCAGCAGTCACGGTGAGTAATGGCTTCTTCTCCTGCTATTGTTGTTTGCACTGCTTGCTACATGTACAGTTTATTTGTCTCTGTCAGCAGCGAGGGATTCACATGTGATACATGTAGGGAAATAGTTAGGCTGACAGAGATGATTTTAGAACCAGAGACACGCATCCAAACTTTAGTTGAGGACAGTAAGAATGTGAGGGCTGTAGATATGGTCTTGGATGAGACTAGCTCAGGGAGTCCTGTACATTGTTCGGTTCCGGTTGAGCCCGTGCAGCAGGGCAACTGGGTGACTGTGAGGCGGCCTAGTCACGGGTCAAAACACCACTCTTCCGTTCCGATCAGAACATCAAACAGGTTCTCCCCACTCAGTGACGCACCCACTGAGAAACCTGATGAAAGTGCTCTAGTAATTGGTGATTCTATTGTACGGAGCGTGAAAATAGAGACACCAGCCACCATAATCCAATGTTTACCGGGAGCCAGAGCGCCTGACATCTTAGCAAATTTAAAAGTGCTGGCTAATGCTATACGTAAATTCAGTAAGATTGTTATCCACGTCGGTGCTAATGATGTTCAACTTCGCCAGTCGGAGATCACTAAAAATAATGTTAAAGAGGTGTGTGAACTTGCAAGTACGATGTCAGACACTGTAATATGCTCTGGTCCCCTCCCTGCTTACCGGGGTGATGAGACTCATAGCAGACTGCTGTCACTAAATGGCTGGATGTCTAAGTGGTGCCTGCAGAATAACATAGACTTTATAGACAATTGGACGAGTTTTGGGGCAGAACTGACCTGTTGAAAAAAATATGAGTGACATACTGCCAAGTATGGTGACCCATACTCGGAATTCGTGCTCTGCATTTAACCCATCCAACGTGCACACACACAGCAGTGAACACACACACACACCGTGAACACACACCCGGAGCAGTGGGCAGCCATTTATGCTGCGGCGCCCGGGGAGCAGTTTGGGGTTCGGTGCCTTGCTCAAGGGCACCTCAGTCATGGTATTGAGGGTGGAGAGAGCGCTGGATATTCACTCCCCCCACCTACAATCCCTGCCGGCCCGAGACTCGAACCCGCAACCTTTGGATTACGAGTCCAACTCTCTAACCATTAGGCCACGACTGCCCCTGAAAGAGATGGTCTTCATCCCTCTTGGGGTGGTGCCGCTCTTCTCTCTAGAAATATGGCACATATTCTTAAAGTTCGTACTTGACTAACTGGGGCCCAGGTCAGGAAGCAGATAGACTGGCTAAACCGACCGAAGGCTAGCCGCCTCACGTCACAGAAGTCAGTTAATTCTCAGCACATAGAGACTTCTTCACCTAGATATCACACTATAGAGACTGTGTCTGTTCCCCGAACTAGAAAATACAGAAAACATCCAAACCAAATGAAGAGTAATAATTTAATTGATGTTCAACAAATATTTTTTTTTTACAATACAGAGTAACAATAGATAAAACTTGGCTTACTGAATATCAGGTCCCTTTCTACAAAAGTACTTTTTGTAAATGATTTGATCAATGATCATAAACTAGATTTGCTCTGTTTGACAGAAACATGGATAAAACCAGTTGAATACATTACTTTAAATGAGTCCACCCCCCAAGATTACTGCTATAAAAATGAGCCACGTCCAAAAGGTAAAGGGGGAGGTGTTGCTACAATTTATAGCAATATTCTCAGTATTTCTCGGAGGGCAGGCTTTAAGTATAACTCGTTTGAAGTTATGGTGCTGCATATAATATTATCTAGAGAAACACGTGTTATTGATAAATCCCCTGTGATGTTTGTACTGGCTACTGTTTACAGGCCACCAGGGCACCATACAGACTTTTTTAAAGAATTTGTTGATTTTCTATATGAGTTAGTACTGGCTGCAGATAAAGTCTTAATTGTTGGCGATTTTAATATCCATGTCGATAATGAAAAAGATGCATTAGGATCAGCATTCATAGACATTCTGAACTCTATTGGAGTTAGACAACACGTTTCAGGACCTACTCTTTGTCGAAATCATACTCTAGATGTAATACTGTCACATGGAATTGATGTTAGTGGTGTTGAAATTCTGCAGCAAAGCGATGATATCTCAGATCATTATCTAGTCTTGTGTAAACTCCATATAGCTAAAACTGTAAATTCTACTCCTTGTTACAAGTATAGTAGAACCATCACCTCTACCACAAAAGACTGCTTTGTAAGTAATCTTCCTGATTTATCTCAATTCCTCAGCATATCCAACAGCGCAGAAAAACTTGATGATGTAACAGAAACTATGGACTCTCTCTTTTCTAGCACTTTATATACAGTTGCTCCTTTACGCTTAAGGAAGATCAAAGAAAACAGTCTGACTCCGTGGTATAATGAGCACATTCGCACCTTAAAGAGAGCTGCCCGGAAAATGGTGCGCAGCTGGAGGAAAACAAAACTAGAGGTATTTCGTATAGCTTGGCGGGAAAGTACGCTATCATACAGAAAAGCATTAAAAACTGCTAGATCTGATTACTTTTTGTCTCTTCTAGAAGAAAACAAACATAACACCTGGTATTTATTCAATACAGTCACTAAATTAACGAAAAATAAAGCATCAACAGGTGTTGGCATTTCCCAAGAGCACAGCAATAATGACTTTATGAACTACTTTACTTTCAAGATCAATTCTATCAGAGATAAATTTGTAACCATGCAGCCGTCAGCTACAGTACAGCATCAGATGCACTATAGATCCCCTGAGGAACAATTCCACTCATTCTCTATCTTCTGCCCTCAGCTAAATGTAACTATTTAGCTTATGCAGTGAGCTAACATAAATGGCTTCAGTAAGCACTCAGGAGACGGAGCTCGATTCTTCAAAGCTTTACTAATGTACCATTTGTAGTTTCTTTTGTAAAACTGTAACAAAACAAAATAAAGGTATGTACATTCAGTCTTCTTGTATTTGTATAATCAACACATCAATAATAAGCATTATCACGTGCTAATTAGCTCCAAACGAGGTTGATAAGTAGCTAACTTAATTTAACCACAAAATCAGCTGCACAGTAACATAAAAGAATACTAATAACTTAACCTAAGACACCAATATGCATAAGATAAACATTCAACTTACAGATTGTGCCTTATCAAGAGCAGTATGCCGAGATATGAGCGGACACACCCGCAAGACCCGTCCACAACGAGTGCTTATACAAAATGGCTGTACGCTGTTTTTGCTTTAAACGTCATTTAAACACTTTCACCAAATAACCGCTAGATGTCAGTATTTACAAGAGAACAAACCAAGACTTATCTTCCTAATTCAATGACATGCAAACAGAACACATTACTATCAATTTCCATTTACATGTATTTATAACACATGTTAAGGGACAGAATACTCCCCATCTGACATCTATAAGATGTCACACCTACTGCTTCAGAGGTTATACGGCATCTTACAAGTGTGGTCCCTTGAGACCAACAGAACGACTTCGCTGATAGGTCTCAGATACAGTCTCTGTTCACCTCCACGGATGACCTTGACTTCGATCTTCCTGACCTTGTCGTCTTTGCTTGGAAAAGTCTTTGTGATGAGACCAAGAGGCCAGTCATTTCTTTTCTCTTGTCCATCTTTGAGTAAGATAACATCCCCGACTTGTAGATTAGGTTTCGGTGTGCTCCACTTATGACGATACTGTAGTCCACTGAGATACTCTCTCATCCATCGTGTCCAGAAGATATTTGCGAGGTACTGTACACGTCTCCATTGCGCTCTGAAAAGGTCATGGTTGTCAAACTGGCCTGGTGGTACTGGGGGGGTTCCCACCTTTTGCGTGAGCAACATGGCAGGAGTAAGAATCTGGGGATGTTCTGGATCAGTGGAAACTGTTGCAAGTGGCCGTGCATTTACCACTGCAGTTACTTCAGCCATAAACGTTACTAACACCTCATGTGTGAGCTTTGCGTTTCCATGCTGCAACAGAATTGCATCCAGAATCCGCCGGCTGACCCCAATCATCCTCTCCCATGAACCTCCCATATGTGAGGCATGCGGTGGATTAAACTGCCACTGACAGCCACTATCTTCCAGAAAGGTGTTGATTTTGTCATTCTGACACCCCCTTTTGTCTATTTGAAGTTCCCGGCAAGCACCCACGAAGTTTGTGCCACAGTCAGATCTAAACGTCTTAGCCGCACCTCGGATGGCGAAGAAGCGACGCAGGGCATTGATGAATGACGAAGTATCCATAGATTCCATGACCTCAATGTGGATGGCGCGAGAACTCATACATGTGAAGATGACTGCCCATCTCTTTGATTCTGCTTGACCTCCTCGCGTTCTTCTGACTGTGATGGGCCATGGACCAAAAACATCTAGCCCAACCCACGTGAAAGGAGGATCTGTGTGTGTTCTGTCTTCTGGCAGATCTGACATGATTTGTTCTTGCCGTTTGCCTCTCAACCTACGGCATGTGACACAGTTAAAGATCACAGTACTTACTGCTCTCTTCCCACCCACTATCCAGAAACCTGCAGCCCTAATTGAGCCTTCCGTAAAGTGTCTGCCCTGATGGCATACTTGTGCATGATAGTGTCTAATTATGAGCTGAGTTACATGATGCTTACTAGGAATAAGCATGGGATGAGTTTCATTTGTTGTCAGCTGAGCATTTGACAGCCTGCCTCCAACTCTGAGAATAGTGTCACTGTCTATGAATGGATTTAATTTCGCAAGTGGGCTTTGTTTATGCAAGGACTCACCCTTTTCCATGCTCCTGATGTCATCTGCATACACCTCTCTTTGAACTTCGCGGATAATGGTGACTTTGGCTAGCTGGAGTTGTTCCTGAGATGTGTGTTTATTACACTTGTGCCATCCATGACATAAGTCCTCAGATGTGTTCTTAAAGGACTTAACAATGTGTTGCAGTCTGGCAACGGCTTTCAGTAGACGACTCCAATTAGAGAATCTTTCAAACCTTGTAGTTCCGAGTCTGTCCCTTGACAAGGAGGTGACACAAGATTCAATCTCTGGCCGAATGTCACCGTCAACCTCAGGATTAATGAGGTCAAAGGACTTGGCTTGAATTGGACTGTGGTCTGAGTCCGCAAGGAAAGTGGGCCCGCTGAACCATGTGGAGAGGGGCAACTGCTCAGCAGACATTGCTCTTGTGACATGATCCGCTGGATTAAGGTGTGAGGGTACATAATGCCACTGATAGGTCTGAGAAGAACGTCTAATACGCTCATATTATGGACATACACATAAAAGCGTCTCTTTTCGTTGAAAATGTAGCCAAGCACTACTTTAGAGTCTGTATAAAAGTTTAACTGATCTATTGAGGTGTCAAGCTCTTCCTGGATTAGATCCGCTACCATACAGCCAACACAGCTGCGCAGAGTTCTAGTCTAGGAATAGTGATATCTGGTTTTGGCGCAAGTCTGGCCTTGCCAAAGAGAAAACCCACTTCACTATGTCCATCTGCGGCTATGAGCTTTAGGTAGGCGACAGCCCCAACAGCTTTTGTGGATGCGTCACAGAAAACATGTACTTCCTTTCTCTGTGCTTCAGACACTGCGATAGATGTATACACACGAGAAATTTTGAGGGTTTGTAGGTATTTTAGAGAGTCTTTCCATCGTTGCCATTTTTCTTGTTTCTTTTCTGGCAGTGGAGCATCCCACTCACTGATGTCAGTCGAAATCTCTCTCAGAATGGAACGGCCTTCAATAGTGACTGGCGCAACGAAGCCAAGTGGGTCATACAAGCTGTTGACAACCGCTAACACTCCTCGTTTGGTGAATGGCTTGTTGTTGATCTCAACTTGGCATAACAACTCCCCATCTGACATCTATAAGATGTCACACCTACTGCTTCAGAGGTTATACGGCGTCTTACAAGTGTGGTCCCTTGAGACCAACAGAACGACTTCGCTGATAGGTCTCAGATACAGTCTCTGTTCACCTCCACGGATGACCTTGACTTCGATCTTCCTGACCTTGTCGTCTTTGCTTGGAAAAGTCTTTGTGATGAGACCAAGAGGCCAGTCATTTCTTTTCTCTTGTCCATCTTTGAGTAAGATAACATCCCCGACTTGTAGATTAGGTTTCGGTGTGCTCCACTTATGACGATACTGGGTCCCACTTCCCACCCACTATCCAGAAACCTGCAGCCCTAATTGAGCCTTCCGTAAAGTGTCTGCCCTGATGGCATACTTGTGCATGATAGTGTCTAATTATGAGCTGAGTTACATGATGCTTACTAGGAATAAGCATGGGATGAGTTTCATTTGTTGTCAGCTGAGCATTTGACAGCCTGCCTCCAACTCTGAGAATAGTGTCACTGTCTATGAATGGATTTAATTTCGCAAGTGGGCTTTGTTTATGCAAGGACTCACCCTTTTCCATGCTCCTGATGTCATCTGCATACACCTCTCTTTGAACTTCGCGGATAATGGTGACTTTGGCTAGCTGGAGTTGTTCCTGGGATGTGTGTTTATTACACTTGTGCCATCCATGACATAAGTCCTCAGATGTGTTCTTAAAGGACTTAACAATGTGTTGCAGTCTGGCAACGGCTTTCAGTAGACGACTCCAATTAGAGAATCTTTCAAACCTTGTAGTTCCGAGTCTGTCCCTTGACAAGGAGGTGACACAAGATTCAATCTCTGGCCGAATGTCACCGTCAACCTCAGGATTAATGAGGTCAAAGGACTTGGCTTGAATTGGACTGTGGTCTGAGTCCGCAAGGAAAGTGGGCCCGCTGAACCATGTGGAGAGGGGCAACTGCTCAGCAGACATTGCTCTTGTGACATGATCCGCTGGATTAAGGTGTGAGGGTACATAATGCCACTGATAGGTCTGAGAAGAACGTCTAATACGCTCATATTATGGACATACACATAAAAGCGTCTCTTTTCGTTGAAAATGTAGCCAAGCACTACTTTAGAGTCTGTATAAAAGTTTAACTGATCTATTGAGGTGTCAAGCTCTTCCTGGATTAGATCCGCTACCTCTACAGCCAACACAGCTGCGCAGAGTTCTAGTCTAGGAATAGTGATATCTGGTTTTGGCGCAAGTCTGGCCTTGCCAAAGAGAAAACCCACTTCACTATGTCCATCTGCGGCTATGAGCTTTAGGTAGGCGACAGCCCCAACAGCTTTTGTGGATGCGTCACAGAAAACATGTACTTCCTTTCTCTGTGCTTCAGACACTGCGATAGATGTATACACACGAGAAATTTTGAGGGTTTGTAGGTATTTTAGAGAGTCTTTCCATCGTTGCCATTTTTCTTGTTTCTTTTCTGGCAGTGGAGCATCCCACTCACTGATGTCAGTCGAAATCTCTCTCAGAATGGAACGGCCTTCAATAGTGACTGGCGCAACGAAGCCAAGTGGGTCATACAAGCTGTTGACAACCGCTAACACTCCTCGTTTGGTGAATGGCTTGTTGTTGATCTCAACTTGGCATAACAACTGGTCCGTAGACAGATCCCAACCCAGACCAAGGCTACGTTGCATGGGTGGAAAATGTTGCCCAAGTTCAAGTCCCTGCAGGCCCATAGCTAGATCTTCCTGTGGGAAAGCACTAGTAACAATAGGACTGTTCGAAGAAATTTTGTGGAGACGAATGTTAGACTGCGCCAACATCTTCTGCGTTCTATCAAGCACATCAATGGCCTGAGTCTCTGAGGTGAATGACTTTAGTCCGTCATCAACATAAAAATGGCGCTCAATAAATTCCCTGATATCACTGCCATATTCTTTCTCTCCTTCTATGGCAGCTCTTTTGAGTCCATACATAGCAACTGACGCGACGGGCAATTTCCAAACACGTGGACTGTCATTCGGAATTCTTCCACTTCTCCATCTAGATCGTGGTCACGGAACCACAGGAAGCGCAGGTAATTGCGATGATCCTCCCTGACTCTAAAGTTGTAGAACATTTGCTCCACATCAGCCATGACGCCATATGTGTCACCTCTGAAACGCAAAAGCACTCCTACAAGACTGCTATTAAGATCAGGGCCTTTGAGCAGCACCTGATTGAGGGACACATTTTGATACTGAGCACTTGAGTCAAAAACTATTCTAATTTTGCCGGGCTTTTGCGGGTGATAAATGCCAAAATTTGGCAGATACCAGCATTCCTGATGGGGTCTGAGTGGGGGAGCTTTCTCTGCATGTCCTTTGATAAAGAGCTTTTCCATAAACTGTATGTAATGCTCCTTCATCTCAGGTTTCCTCTTCAATGTCTTCTGTAGTGACTTGAGACGATTAAGAGCCTGCTCTCTGTTATTGGGCAAGCGTTGTCGAGGGTAACGAAAAGGCAATGGGGCTACCCAATCATTTGATTCATCTTTGACAAACTCTTTGCGCATAATGTTCAAGAATGCTGCATCTTCAGCGGAGAGTGCAACTTTCTCATCATTTGATGTTCGTTTAAAGATGTGTTTCCCCAGATCCTCTTTAACATGTGGACTCCCAAAACACATGTAGCCATTGGGACATTCTGCTGTGAACTTCACCTTAGTATGAATTCTATTCTCACAGGGAGAGAGGAAACTGGGACGTCCATTTTCCAGTATGTTGGTCTTGTAAGCGCTCACTGTGGGCCTGTGCGCTCCTGAGAGGCGGACGTCTCCAATAACTACCCAACCAAGGTCGAGTTGTTGAGCGTAAGGTGCTTCGTTGGGGCCGTTTACCTGGCGACGAACTTTGTGAGCCTGAATAACATCTCGGCCCAAGAGGAGGAGGATATCTGCTGATGGATCAAGTGGCAGTATTTTGGTAGCTATGTGAGATAGATGAGGATGAGCAGCAGCAGCTTCTGGGGTAGGTATTTCATTCCTATTGTCAGGAATGTGGTTACATTCTGTAAGAACTGGCAGAGATATCGACACGTTTCCATTAACACCTTGAATGACAAACCCATGAGCTCTACGGCCCCTTTTTTCCACTGTGCCAGAGCATGTCTTCAGCGTGTACGGGAAATCTTCACCGTGCTGATCGAACATGTCAAAGAAGGGTGTGCGGGCCAGTGAAACATTACTTTGATCATCTAAAATTGCGTACATTTTCCGTTTCTGTTCAGGGGCTGAGTTGGGATACACATTTACTAGACAAATTTTAGAACAAGATTTCCCATACAATCCTAGCCCACATACCTCTGTACAGTTGGATGCGGTCACTGTGGGGTTCGGAAATTCTGGCTCCCCACCATGCGCCTCTGATGATGTTTTAAAGTTTGCCAACGTCCAGGGTGGTGGCCCAGCATGCATGGCAGAAATGTGTAAATTGCTATCGCACTCTGCACAGTGAATAACTTCTTTACAATCTTTGGCTCTGTGTTCCGTCGATGAAAGACATTTGTAGCAGATGGAGAGCTGCTTCAGAAGACCTTTCCTCTCCTCAAATGTCTTCATCCTAAACCCTCTACATTTGGCAAGAGAATGGGGCTTCCGATGTACAGGACACTGTTTGTCAGGTTCAAGAGGGTGAGCCTTCAATTTATTGTATGATGTATCAATCTGCGTTTTGTTTGCTGTCACTGGAGCTCTGAATCGTGCTTGTCTTGCTGATGGCCCTTCCACTTTCATTTGTGCACTATTGCAGTTTCGCAGTATGAAACTTGGGTCTGTTCTCATTTCTGCATATTCATTCACAAACTGCACTAAAAAGGAGAAAGGTGGATAGAGAACCTCGTGCTGCTTCTTATACTTCGAGCCTTGATTGACCCACACCTCCTGTAGACTGTGAGGAAGCTTTTCGACTATGGGGTTTATGCCCCTTGACGTGTCGAGAAAGCTAAGGCCCGGAAGATACCCTTCATTCTTTGCCGCCTGAACCTCTAAAAGAAGATCAGCTAGCTCCTGTAGGAGGTGACTATCCTTAGGAGAAACTCTGGGAAACCCCTCTAAACGTCTGAACAGAGAAGCTTCAATGACTTCTAATGAGCCATAATTTCTGTCTAGCCTTAGCCACAAACGTTGAAGACCCGCTTCGGAATTGTTCACGTGTACAGCCCTAATTCTGAGAGCATGTTGGAGAGATTCACCACTGAGCCATTTAATAATCAAGTCGAGTTCTTCGCTACATTTTAGATTCAAATCTTCAATGGCATTACGAAACATAGATTTCCAGGCTAAATATGTCTCTGGCCTGTTGTCAAACACAGTGAGTCCTGCTGTTAACAGGTCACGACGTGAGAGGAGCGCAGCGAGGTTCGTTATGTCAGATGGCTTTTGTGGTGAATGTGACAAAACCCTGGTTTGTCCCCTAGGGTGGTGACTGGTCGGGTACTCATGTGAATACACAGCAGCAGATTGCAGGTTTGAATCTATTTCGTGACTCTTGACAATCTCATCCTCTTCTTTGTAATTTGTCTCCTTTTTTGTATTAGAGTTGTTTTGGAAATGGCTTTTCACATATTCTTCAGTACGATTGATGGATTCAGCCCTAGGAGCAAGATCATGTGGCAGTCCCTGAAGATCTGACTGGTCCAAAACTGCAGCCTCCAGGACCCTTGCAGCAGCAAGCGTTGCTTCAGCCTCTCCCTCTATTTTCAGAGTGTTAAGTTTTGCCTCCATACGAGCCTTTTCAACCTCAATGTCTATTTGGCGTTTGGCGTACTCAGCTCTGGTGCGGGCGGCCTCGGCGTTGGCTCGTGCTTGTGCAACAACTAGGCTGGATTGTGAGCTATTTGAACGACGTGATATGGCTGACCTGCACTCTGACCTGACTTCCAGGTGAGAAGGCTGTGGGCTGTCTCCACGTTTGGACATGTTGGTTGAAGTGCTGAGTACTATGTTACAGAATCTGGGCGATGCACTTGATGTATAGGCAATCTTTTTACTCTTCTGCCCTCAGCTAAATGTAACTATTTAGCTTATGCAGTGAGCTAACATAAATGGCTTCAGTAAGCACTCAGGAGACGGAGCTCGATTCTTCAAAGCTTTACTAATGTACCATTTGTAGTTTCTTTTGTAAAACTGTAACAAAACAAAATAAAGGTATGTACATTCAGTCTTCTTGTATTTGTATAATCAACACATCAATAATAAGCATTATCACGTGCTAATTAGCTCCAAACGAGGTTGATAAGTAGCTAACTTAATTTAACCACAAAATCAGCTGCACAGTAACATAAAAGAATACTAATAACTTAACCTAAGACACCAATATGCATAAGATAAACATTCAACTTACAGATTGTGCCTTATCAAGAGCAGTATGCCGAGATATGAGCGGACACACCCGCAAGACCCGTCCACAACGAGTGCTTATACAAAATGGCTGTACGCTGTTTTTGCTTTAAACGTCATTTAAACACTTTCACCAAATAACCGCTAGATGTCAGTATTTACAAGAGAACAAACCAAGACTTATCTTCCTAATTCAATGACATGCAAACAGAACACATTACTATCAATTTCCATTTACATGTATTTATAACACATGTTAAGGGACAGAATACTCTACTATAGGAGAGGAAGAATTGTATAAACTTGTTAAATCATCTAAACCAGTGAATTGGGTGTGTCTGGCAAGGGAGACATATAAAATGTGCAGGGCAGTGGTGCTTGCAGGACAGGTTTGAAAACCACTGATCTAAACCAACAACATGTATGTTAGACCCTATTCCATCTAAACTACTAAAAGAGCTACTTCCAGAAGTCATAGATGCTCTTTTGGCTATTATTAATTCATCACTGTCATTAGGATATGTCCCCAAAATCTTCAAATTGGCTTAACAACCTTCAAATTGGGGTAACATGCCGACAGGTGGACACGGCATTGTGATTTTGGTTTTGGCGTTTGTTATTGTTTGTAATTTGTGCCAATCAAGCAAAACCTTCTCTGATAATAAGCGATGCCTTAATGTTTTATCTGAAGAAAGATGCGACGTGGTATCTATTGGCTACGGGCAGAATATTATCTTTTCCCTATTACATTTACACTCGTCCAGGCCTTCGGTCTCAAAACACCACTCCAACACTGGAAAATTCCTTATCATCCTATGCCTGTTATTGTCAGGCGACATTAACCCTTGTCCAGGTCCTAATGGGGAAGTTTGTCCCGGCTTTAACAAAGATCGAGTTTTGGATTCTGGATTGTACTTGGCTGAACGGAACTCCGACATACGAGTGTCATGCAGTGACAGGACTCCAAATATTAACAGCATGGCTAATAATATATCCCACCTTTTCATGGATGATGGCATGGTCGGGATGGGCGATGAGGCGGCTGCGAGGTCTAGTTTGGAGATGACCGTTTGCCGGGAAGGACATGTCATGGATCAGAAGGGCGCCGAACACGATGAGAGCTTAGTTGATGAAGAGACTCTTCCAGCACCAAGAAGTTCCGTCGATTTGTTTGGGGACTATTTTAACACAAAAGGTTTAAATTTTGTGCACTTAAATATAAGGAGTTTGTTACCTAAGATCGATGAAATAAGGTGCTTACTTAAGAGTTGTAAAGTGGGGATTTTTTGCTTAACAGAAACATGGTTAGATTCGTCTGTCACTAATAATGAAATAAAAGTAGATAATTATATAATGTTATTAGGAAGGATCGAAATAGACAAGGAGGAGGTGTTTGTATTTTTATTAGATCGGATATTAATATTAATGTGTTAGACATTAATGTGGAGCAGTTATTGTTCTTGAATTTATTGTTGCCTGCGACTAAGCCTATGCTGTTTGGAGTTTGTTATCATCCACCCAGTCAAAATAATTTTTATGAGGGACTTGAGTTTGTTCTGAACAATAATAACGATGATTTGGCAAAAAATGTATTATTATGGGGGATTTTAATACAAACATATCTAATAGAATAGGGGTTAATTCTAAAGCTTTGCAGTCATTATGCCAATTATTCCATTTAACCCAAATAATAAACAAATCTACTAGAATTTGGGAAGGTGTGGATAGTACCATTGATCTTATTTTGGTATCTGATGAAAAATATATTTCCCAGAAGGGAGTAATTGAATATAGTATCAGTGATCATAATATCATTTTTTTGTACAAGAAAACGTAGTAAAATAAGATTTAGTAATCATAAAACAATACGAATTAGATCGTTAAAAAAATATAATATTGAAGTATTTAAAGACCATCTTAAAAGAGTTAATTGGAATGATATTAAAAATATCTCAATAGTTGATGATGCTTCGAAAAAATTTTAAGTTTGATTTCTTAAAATAGTGGACAAAATTGCCCCCCTTAGACAGGTGAGAGTTAAGCAAACAGCTAGTCCTTGGATGGATCAGAACATTTTGGAAATATTAAAAAACAGGAATAGGGCTCGTTCGATTTATAGGAGAACTAAGAATCAGGAAGACTATCTTTGGTTAAAAATGGATTCTCTCATGGAAGTGTTTAAGGCCCTCTATTTCTTTTATACATAAATGACATGCAAGCAGTTTGTGATTGTAATTTGTTTTTATATGCTGATGATTCTGCTTTATTAATTTCAGATAAGGATGTTAGTAGGATACAAGTGAATTTAGGTAAGGAGCTTTGTAAGGTAAGAGACTGGCTGTCTGAAAACAAACTGATGTTGCATTTAGGTAAAACGGAATCCATTTTATTTGGGTCTAAAAAAAAATTTAATAAGGTATCCAAGTTGTCTGTTAAGGTGGATTAATATCAAATAGAACTTCCGTTAATTATCTTGGATGTATCCTTGACAATGATTTAAGTGGTGTAAGTATGGCTATGAAAGTCCTGGTTAAGGTTAATGCTAGAACAAAATTTCTTGCCAGACATGTTAGTTTTCTTGATAAACAGATTATGAAATTACTTGCATCATGTTTAGTGTCATGTCATTTCGAATATGCATGTATTTCTTGGATGTCTGATTTGTCTCGTGGTTGGTTGGATAAGTTACAAAAATCTCAGAATAAATTGATAAGGTTAGTTTCAGGGTTTAGTCGTTTTACACGTGGAGGTTTCCCATTTTTAGTGTCTTGATTGGTTACCTATAGAAAGTATACTAGAATATATACTTTCTATAGGTATACTTTCCAAACCAAGATGGCACCGCTGATGGCAGCTATTGTGCATTGCTCTCCAGTGTTTGTACTGTTTTTGTTTGTTTTTCAAATACGATCAGTTTTACCAGGGATGACCTGCTGAACATTCGGCAGAACACACCACAAAATCTTTTACCAGATTTAGATTTTTCAGACGTTTTGCTGGATATTGTAGTTGGCGGAGCCGTAGCTCTGGTTAAACGCTACAGGAGGCATAGGCGGGGGAAGTGAGCCGGCATGCTCGTGAAGCTTCGTCAGCGCGGATTTCGAATGGCATTGCCTAGCATCCATCTGGAGAATCTCCGCTCTCTACCCAATGAAACGGATGAACTCCTTCTGCTCTCCCAGACAAACAAGGATTTTTCTAACTCTGCTGCCCTGTGTTTCACGGAAACCTGGCTAAATGGCGACATAGCGGACAGCGCGATTCATCTGCCTAATTACCTGCTGATCAGAGCAGATCTGGACGCAAAATCAACAGGGAAATTGCGCGGCGGAGGGACGTGCTTTTACATCAAGGGAAAGGAAAGGGGAAAGGGAAGGGATGTGTGGCCAAGTATGGTGACCCATACTCAGAATGTGTGCTCTGCATTTAACCCATCCAAGTGTACACACAGTAGTGAACATACACCCAGAGCAGTGGGCAGCCAATGC
The DNA here is from genome assembly GCF_936440315.1 of Barbus barbus. Lineage (NCBI taxonomy): Eukaryota > Metazoa > Chordata > Actinopteri > Cypriniformes > Cyprinidae > Barbus > Barbus barbus. The sequence continues at coordinate 3,949,449 of NC_136756.1, forward strand.
TGCGGCGCCTGGGGAGCAGTTGGGGGTTCGGTGCCTTGCTCAAAGGTCTCACCTCAGTCATGGTATTGAGGGTGGAGAGAGTGTTGGTTATTCACTCCCCATTCACTCCCCCACCTACAATCCCTGCCGGACCTGAGACTCGAACCCACGACCTTCAGGTTACAAGTCCAACTCTCTATCCAGGACTGCTCACTCGATGAGAGGTAGTGTACAGATGTAACTGTGTTAAAGAAGATGTGCTGTTCAGATCTAGAAACGCTCTTAATTAACTGCAAGTCATTCTATTCGCCGCGGGAGTTCTGCTCGTTCATTCTCGTGAGTGTCTACATTCCACCGCAAGCGCATGTGAGCACAGCTCTACGGAAACTCACTGATCTAATCACAGACACAGAACAACAACACCCAGACTCTGTTTTAGTCATTCTCTGGGACTTTAATAAAGCAAATCTCTCCCGTGAACTGCCAAAATACAGACAGCACATCACATGTCCCACCAGAGACAGTAATATATTGGATCACTGTTACACAGCAATAAAGGACGCATATCACTCGGTTCCACGAGCAGCTTTAGGACTCTCTGATTACTGTTTGGTTCATCTTATTCCGACCTACAGGGTAGAAACTTAAATCTGCAAAGCCTGTATTAAGATCTGTTAAAAGATGGACTAATGAAACAGAGCGGGATTTACAACCCTGTTTCTCTCTCACTGATTGGACTGTTTTTGAAGCCGCTGCCATCGATCTGGATGAGCTCACAGAGACTGTTACATCTTATATCAGTTTCTGTGAGGATATGTGCATTCCTAACAGGACTCATCTAATCTACAACAACAACAACACCGCTCCGCTTTTAACACCATCATCACGGAAACCCTTCAGAATAAACTAACCCAGCTCTCCGTCCCCACCTCCGCCTGTCAGTGGATCAACAGCTTCCTGACAGATAGCAGTTAGTAAAGCTTGGTAAATTCACATCCAGCACTCGTACCATCAGCACTGGAGCTCCTCAGGGCTGTGCTCTTCTCCTTCTACACCAATGACTGCACCTCTAAAAACCCCTCTGTCAAGCTCCTGAAGTTTGCAGACGACACCACACTGATCGGCCTCATCCAGGACGGTGACGAGTCTGCTTACAGACAGGAGGTTAATGAGCTGGCTGTCTGGTGCAGTCTTAACAACCTGGAGCTTAACATGCTCAAAACTGTGGAGATGATTGTGGACTTCAGGAGAAACCCCCCTGCTCTCCCCTCACTCACCTTCATGAACAGCACTGTGACTGCAATGGAGTCATTCAGATTACTGGGCACCACAATCTCTCAGGACCTGAAGTGGGATATTCACATAGACTCCATTGTAAGAAAGGCCCAGCAGAGGTTGTACTTTCTTCTCCAGCTGAGGAAGTTCAACCTGCCACAGGACTTACTGAAACAGTTCTACTCCGCCATCATTTAATCCATCCTCTGCACTTCAATTACTGTCTGGTTCAGCTCAGCTACCAAATCTGACCTCAGAAGACTACGGAGAGTAGTCCGGACTGCTGAGCGAATCATTGGTACAACCCTCCCCACTCTCCAAGAGCTGTACTTATCTAGAGTGAGCAAAAGGGCTGGTAAAATCACTCTGGACCCCTCACATCCAGCACACTCCCTCTTTGAACTGTTACCGTCTGGTCAACGTTACAGAGCTCTGAGCCAGAACGACCAGACACAGAAATAGTTTCTTCCCTCAGTCAATCCATCTCATGAACACTCAACAATAAATGTGGAACACACAACTATAATACATTATCCATTCACCACACTCACTTATTTTATTTTTATTTTCTCGTTTCTAATTTGCACATACTTGACCTGTACATACATAGTTGTCTATATTATATATTGTGTTTTTGCTGCTTTGTACATTGCCTATTTGGATATTTGTATATTATTCTTTTATTATCTGTGTCCTGTCCTGTTGCTGTCTTTCTGTTGCACTGTGGAGCTTCTGTCAACAAATTCCTTGTATGTGTAAATATACTTGGCCAATAACAGTGTTAATTTCGTCGACGAAGACGACGACGAAAAATATTCGTCAACGAACCTTTTTTCTGTGACTAAGACGAGACGTTGACGAGCTAAAACTAATATCTGATGATAAAAACTATGACGAAATTTATGCGCGTCTTCATTAACAAGACGAGACGGGACTAAAATGTTATTTGAGGACTACCGGACATTCAAAATACATCCTATAGGCTAAGTTAACTGTCTTGTCTTTCAAAATGTGCGTCTCTGTCATTGGAAAAAGGGGCGTTTGCATGGCAGCCGCAGTGGACGGATAGGCTACCAAAACGCGAACTAGCGATCTGAAACAATGGCCTCAGCACCCGATGGGTTAGGGAGTGGGTGACCAGACGTCCCTTTTTTCCCGGGAGTCACAGTTCATTGTCGATTAACTTAAAGTTAGTGAAGGTGCGATAGGCGGAAACGCGCTGATAGAAGTGCTCTCTCTCGCGCACGCTCCACTTCTTCAGTTCTCATACAGCGCGCGATCAGTTCTCAGTGCTCACATACACACACAGCAGTCCAAATGTCTCTCATGTAGAGTATCTCACGGAAATACAGTCCGTTATGGTTTAAGTGAGCTTAAACAGGTGGGTGAAAACTGAATGTATGTCAGTAGGCTATTACATACATACCTTCCGTCTTAAATGGACAGCATTCCTAATAATTATCTGTCATAAATGTTAACCAACAAAAGATGTTAAATAAATGTATACCTGTTAAGTAAACCTACTGTATCTGAAAAATTTGTTTAATTTATATCTCTACCAAAAAATAAAAATTTATTCCAGTTTTTCCAAATTCAATCCTTGATTCAAATTTCTCATAACTAAGCTTAATTGATTTGGTCTAAAGAGAGAAGAATTAATGACTATTTTTGTTTGAATACTACATATAAAATAGCTACCAAAATAAATGTTGGTAACTGCAGTTTGACTAAAAGTAATGACTAAAAGTTGACAAAAATGCAATGACTTTTCGTCGACTAAAACTATGAAAGACTCAAATGACTAAAATGTGACTAAGACTATTAAGCATTTTCGTCTCAAGATAAAGACTAAGACTAAATCAAAAATGCCTGCCAAAATTAACACTGGCCAATAAAGCTCATTCTGATATATTAAATTAAAATGGTACATAAGATTATCAATAATAGAGCTCCTTCATATTTTAATGTACTTTTTTCTAGGGTAAATGAGCAACATTGTTATAAAACTAGGCAAAGTCTTATGGATATTATTATTATGTTGTTTTAAAACTATGTATGGTCGTAGGTCTTTTAGATATTCTGGACCTCTGGATATTAAAGGTATTTCAAATATGATTAGTTTTAGTTTAAAAGCTAAAGATTGGCTCTTAAGTAGATTGTTTTGTTGATGAATTTGTATTACGTATGTGGTTATTTGTGATAGTAGTACCGAGACTGCTCTCATTAGAGTTACAAATGACCTGCTTCTATCATCTGATCGTGGTTGTATCTCTTTATTAGTTCTACTGGATCTTAGCGCTGCGTTCGACACTATCGACCACAACATTCTTTTCAATAGACTAGAACACTTTGTTGGCATTAGCGGAAGTGTTCTTAGCATGGTTCAAATCGTACTTATCTAAACGCCATCTGTTCGTAGCAGCGAATGAAGGGGTATCATATCGATCACAAGTGCTGTATGGAGTACCTCAAGGCTCACTACTAGGGCCGTTACTTTTCACACTTTACATGTTACCCTTGGGAGATATTATCAGGAAACATGGTGTTAGCTTTCACTGTTATGCTGATGATACTCAGCTCTATATTTCTTCACGGCCCGGTGAAACACACCAAATTGAGAAACTAACGGAATGCATAGTCGATATAAAAAACTGGATGACGAGTATCTTCTTACTGCTAAATTCTGAAAAAACAGGTGTTAATTATCAGACCTAAAAACCCCACATGAAATAATCTAGAACACTATCTAACACTTGACGGCTGCTCTGTCAATTCTTCTTCATCAGTAAGGAACTTAGGTGTGCTGTTTGATAGCAATCTTTCATTTGAAAGCCACATTTCTAACATCTGCAAAACTGTGTTTTTCCATCTCAAAAACATATCTAAATTACGACCTATGCTCTCAACGTCAAATGCAGAAATTATAATTCATGAGTTTATGACCTCAAGGTTAGACTATTGTAATGCTTTATTGGGTGGTTGTTCTGCACGCTTGATCAACAAACTACAGTTGGTCCAAAATGCAGCAGCTAGAGTCCTTACTATAAAAAGGAAGTATGACCATATTAGCCCGGTTCTGTCAACACTGCACTGGCTCCCTATCAAACATTGTATAGATTTTAAAATCTTGTTAATTACTTATAAAGCCCTGAATGGCTTAGCTCCTCAGTACTTGAGCGAGCTCTTATCACATTATAGTCCTCCACGTCTGCTGCGTTCTGAAAACTCTGGCCGTTTGATAATACCTAGAATATCAAAATCGACTGCGGGCGGCAGATCCTTTTCCTATTTAGCACCCAAACTCTGGAACAATCTACCTAACACTGTTCGGGAGGCAGACACACTCAGTCAGTTTAAATCTAGATTAAAGACAAATTTCTTTAACCTGGCTTACACATAACACACTAATAGACTTCTATTATTCAAATCCGTTAAAGGCTGCATTAATTAGATCAACCGGAACTGGGAACACTCCTCATGACACACGATGTACTCGTTACATCGTAAGAAGAATAGCATCTACGCTAATATTTGTCTGTTTCTTTCTGTTTCTCAGTCCGTATCCGGATCAGATGGTGGACCGGTGCCGAGAGATGATGTCTGCGGCCTTGATCGTCAGCGGAGGCCGGACACCTGGATGAGCCCCGGGGACATATCCCCAGTGAAGACCTCGACTAAAAATAAAAGAAAATAACTAAAAATATAATAAAATACCTAACTACATAATACTATTATTGTTAGAAATTGCAACAATATAAAAATAGAAATATAATACATTTATACATTTAAAAAATTTATTAAAACAATAAGTAAACAATAAATAAACAATAATATTCTGGCCAGAGGAGAACTGGCCCCCTGACTGAGCCTGGTTTCTCCCAAGGTTTTTTTCTCCATTCTGTCACAGAGGGAGTTTTGGTTCCTTGCCGCTGTCGCCTCTGGCTTGCTCAGTTAGGGACAATTAATCTCTAGCGATTATCGTCAATTTGATTTCACAGATACTATTTAAACTAAACTGAGCTAGACAATGACAACTTTGAGTTCAATAATGAAATGCCTTTAACTGAAAATGTAATGTTTAATCTTATTATTATACATTACTGACACTCTATCCTCCAATTTGATACTGTTAAGTGCTTTGACACAATCTGTATTGTTAAAAGTGCTATATAAATAAAGGTGACTTGACATTTGTAGTTGGAATATGTATTTTGATATATTTTATCTGAAGCTGATATTTTGGCGTGCCAGAATGACAATGTCTGTCTGTTTTCTCAGCACTTACACTATTGCTTTCTGTAAAGCCAAAACATGATGCAGTACAGTGGAAAATATTAATATTTTTGAAATCAGAAAGTGAGAACAAGTTTAAACTCTTTGAATAGAAACAGAAAAAATATCCCTGATATAATTTTCCTGTAAGATCAGTCTGATTCCAAGAATTAACAATAAATGCTACTAGTGGTGGATACCTAAATGCTGCATGATATACGTTAGGCCTATGCATGCCTATTAGAAGTTCTAATATATTTAATTAAAAATTAAACTGTAAACCTCACTGAAACAATGATTATGTAGATCAAACTGACAAAAAAAAGAGTAAGAAGGGCAAAAAAGAAACATTATTTGCATCCATTCCTTTTTTAAAGTCATAAAAACTACCAGAAACTTTTTAGAGGGCAAGAAAAAGAGCCCTAGTATAAAGCCTGGGAAGGAAAATACTTCTGATTGGTCCACATGCGGTTTCTGGCCTCCACCCATCTTGAAACTTCTAAGGATTAGGCTGGGACCGGCAATTTCTTAAAGGGTTCATGAACAGCCTTTTTAAAATAATTTTGTACTGTTCTCTGAGATCCACTTGTAATGTTATCAAGATGTTTACATGGAACACTTCCCTCATCAGAACACTCTGTTTGAATAAGCGTGGAGGAAGTAAACGCCCACTGAATCAGAATCAGAATGAGCTTTATTGGCCAGGTATGTTTACACATACGAGGAATTTGTTTTAGTAACAAGCTCTACAGTGCAACAGAAAGACAGCAACAAGACAGGACACAGATAATAAAAGAAAAATATACAAATAGGCAATGTACAAAATAGCAAAAACACAATATATAGTAGACAATTGTGTACACAGGTCTGATATGTGCAAATTTGAAATTAAAAAATAAGTATGTGTGGTGAATAAATAATGTATAATAGTGTTGTGTGTTCCACGTTTTATGTCAAATGTTCATGAGATGGATTGCTTGAGGGAAGAAATTGTTTCTGTGTCTGGTCGTTCTGGTGCTCAGAGCTTTGTAGCGTCGTCCAGACGGCAACAGTTCAAAGAGGTAGTGTGCTGGATGTGAGGGGTACAGAGTGATTTTACCAGCCCTTTTGCTCACTCTGGATAAGTACAGTTCTTGGAGAGTGGGGAGGGTTGTACCAATGATTCGCTCAGCAGTCCAGACTACCCTCCGTAGTCTTCTGAGGTCAGATTTGGTAGCTTTGGTAACATCGGACGGGCTGTGCCAACGGAATGTCAGCGGTCGGAGGCTGGCGGCAGGGGACACACAGAGAGGTTTGCACAAACTCATATGGACGCTTCCGTGCTGGAAGGGCTGCAGGCAGAGTCTCCGTTCCTGGACTTTAGTTTTACTAAAGGTCTACACATTATGCACCTCAATGTTCGCAGTCTTTTTTCCAAATTAGATGAGATAAGATTGATGATGTGTAATAGTAAAGTTGGGATTGTGTGCTTTTCAGAGACCTGGCTGGACGCCTCGATCAGTGATACAGAAATTGAAATTGAAAATTATGTTGTTTTAAGAAAAGATAGAAATCGTAATGGGGGTGGAGTATGTGTTTATATTAGGGCTGATATTTGTTTTAATCGTAGAATGGATTTAAATCACGATCTTATTGAAGCTGTGTGGTTTGATGTACAGTTAATTAAAAGTAAGCATATATTAATGGGGGCTCTGTATAGACCTCCTGATCAGAATAATTTCTATCAGTTGTTGGAAGAATCTTTTGTCCCCTGTAAGGATTTTAAGGATGAGGTTATAATGATAGGTGATTTTAATACTGATGTTTCTAACAAGGAGCATGGGATGTACAAAGCCTTAAATAGGTTTTGCCAGGTTTTTGATTTACAGCAATTAATTCAAGAGCCCACACGTGTGGCTGAAATGAGTCAAACGGTCATTGATCTCATTTTGGTATCTGAGCAATCTATGATTTCTCAGAGTGGGGTTGTAAATTGTACTATGAGTGACCACTCATTAATTTATTGTACAAGGAAAAATTATAAAGTTGTATTGAAGAAACAAAACACAATTAAGATCAGGTCATTGAAAAAATATAGTCGTGAGGTTTTTATTGAGTGTTTGAATTCACTGAATTGGTCTTTAGTGTTATGTTCAGATGTTGATGAAGCATGGGGGCAGTTTAAAAATATGTTCTTAGAGGCAGTAGATAAAGTTGCTCCGATAAAAACTATTAGAGTAAAACTGAGGTCAGAACCTTGGATGAATGGTGATATTTTAGAAGTAATTAGTAAGAGAAATAAAGCCTTTTCTGTATTTAGGAAGAGTAAAGAGCAGTATGACTTGGATAATTATAAGAAGTTAAAAAATATAGTGCAAAAGATGATTCAAATGTGTAAAAAGGACTTTTTTCGTGATAAATTAACTGAGCATAAAGGTAATCCAAAGAAACTTTGGCAGTCGTTGAAACAAATTGGGTACAGTAATAGGTTTAAGACAAAGACAAAAAATATTTGTCTTAACATCAATGGGAAGCTCTCTTCTGATCAATTAAAGGTTGTGGATAAATTTAACTCCTTTTTTACTTCTATTGCTGGACATTTAGTTGAAAAGCTACCAAGAAAACCTGGGTTATATGATGGTGAGGTCATGATTAATTATTATTCTAAGCTTGGAGTGGTAGCAGACTCTTTTGGCCTTTCTATGGTTTCACAGGACGAGGTATTAAAGTTATTGAATGAACTTAAGTGTTCAAAAGCAATGGGTCTAGATGAAATTCCTGCCAGATTTTTAAAAGATGCTGCAGAATATATTTCTCCATATCTCACTCATATTTTTAATCTTTCGATTATGTCGGGTAGAGTTCCGAAAGATTTGAAGCTTGCTAGGGTTGTTCCGTTATATAAAAAAGGGAGCAAATTAGAAGAGGGTAATTATAGACCAGTTTCGATTTTGGGGGTTGTATCAAAAGTTTTGGAGAGAATTGTACAAGAGCAAATAAATAATTATATTAGTAATTCTAATTTGTTTTATGAATTGCAATCTGGTTTTAGAACATCTTATTCTACGGATACGTGTTTATTATATTTGACAGATTATTTAAGAAGTGAGATCGACTTGGGTAAACTTTGTGGCATGGTTTTGTTAGACCTCCAGAAAGCATTTGATACCGTTGACCATCAGATCTTGCTGATTAAACTAAAAGCTCTAGGTTTTAACAGTATGGCATGTGAATGGATTCGATCATACTTGACTGAGAGGTATCAAAGAGTTGATATTAACAGCATTCTGTCTGAGGCTAGAGAAATAATGTGTGGGGTGCCACAGGGTAGTGTCCTGGGCCCATTGTTGTTTCTCTTGTATATAAATGATATGAAATCTGTTTGCAATTGTAATCTTTTTCTCTATGCGGATGATTCAGCCTTGGTGTACTCCCATAAGGATAAAGAAGTTATTGAGAACCATTTAAGTGAGGAGTTAAAGAACATAAGTGAATGGCTGATAGAGAACAAATTGTCTTTGCATCTGGGGAAAACCGAATCTATTCTATTTGGTTCAAGGACTCCTGAGCTCAAAATTTGTGTGGGTGGCACCCAGATTGAAGCTAAAAATTGTGTAAAATATTTAGGCTGTGATTTGGATAGTTCTGTGAGTGGAGAAAGTATGGGTCAAAGGGTTATTATAAAAGTGAACCAAAGAATTAAATTCCTGGCATGTAAGGCTCAGTTTCTAAATAAAGAAACTTTAAAAATGTTAGCAAATGCTTTAATTCAGCCACACTTCGATTATGCCTGTACTACATGGTACAGCAGCACCCCAAAGAGGATAAAAGTTCAACTCCAAACGGCACAGAATAAATTAGTTAGGTTGATTTTAAATCTTAACAATAGGAACCATGTTGGCTCTCCTGAACGTAAGAAATTAAAATGGTTGACAATTGAAAACAGGGTGAGACAGTTGAAACTGAGATTGACACGAAAGATTTTGTATAGGAATGAACCAAAGTATTTTAAAGATTATTTTAAGCTTATTAGGAACTCTCATAGCTATTTAACTAGAGGTAGTGCCACAGACATAGTTCCTTGTAGATTTAAGAGCTGTTCTGGGCAAAACACCTTCTTGTACACGGCAACAATGGAATGGAATAAACTCCCAGTTGAGATTAAGTTAAGCCAGTCAGATCATTGTTTTAATAGAGCATGTGGTGAATGGTTGCTAAATGCTAATAAATGCTAATAATCTTAAGGAATATTTATTATTGAAGTGTATGTATTTTGTATATATATGTATGTATTGGATGTGGTTGAATGTACAGGGTACCTTAGTCATCTATAGCTTGCCTGACCATCTTTATCTAGACTACAACGAGGACCACAATGGAAATAAGTTTTTAACTTTCTTGTGTTATCCTCGACAGTTCTGATTAATGTATAATGTCACTGTGATGACTTCATGTTATGCATTTATTTATTTTTTACTGTCTAATAAATCAAACAAAAGCTGAACCAGACAGTTATTGAAGTGCATAGGATGGATTCAATGATGACGGAGTAGAACTGTTTCAGCAGCTCCTGTGGCAGGTTGAACTTCCTCAGCTGGGGAAGGAAGTACAACCTCTGCTGGGCCTTTTTCACAATGGACTCAATGTGATTGTACCACTTCAGGTCCTGAGAAATTGTGGTGCCCAGGAATCTGAATCACTGCAGTCATAGTGCTGTTCATGATGGTGAGTGGGTGGAGAGCAGGGGCGTTTCTCCTGAAGTCCATGATCATCTGCACAGTTTTGAGTGTGTTAAGGTCCAGGTTGTTAAGACTGCACCAGACTGCCAGCTCCTTAACCTCCTGTCTGTAAGCAGACTCGTCACCGGCCTTAAATTCATACATATGGCCCTAAATACATCCAACCGGCCTCACAACCGCAGACCACGTGTAACCACACCAACCCAGGACCTCCACATCCAGCATCTTCACCTCCAAGTCCAGCCACCCGGACAGCTGCTGCAACAATCGGTTTGCATAACCAAATAATTTTTTCACAAACTGTCAGAAACCGTCTCAGGGAAGTTCATCTGCATGCTCGTCGTCCTCTTCGGGGTCTCGACCTGACTGCAGTTCATCATCGTAACCAACTTGAGTGGGCAAATGCTCACATTCGATGGCGTCTGACACTTTGGAGAGGTGTTCTCTTCACAGATGAATCCCGGTTTTCACTGTACAGGGCAGATGGCAGACAGCGTGTTTGCTGATGTCAACGTTGTGGATCGAATGGCCCTTGGTGGCAGTGGGGTTATGGTATGGGCAGGTGTATGTTATGGACAACGAACACAGGTGCATTTTATTGATGGCATTTTGAATGCACAGAGATATTTTGACGAGATCCTGGGGCCTATTGTTGTGCCATTCATCCACGACCATCACCTCATGTTGCAGCATGATAATGCACGGCCCCATATTGCAAGGATCTTTACACAATTCCTGAAAGCTGAAAACATCCCAGTTCTTGCATGGCCAGCATACTCACCGTATATGTCACCCATTGAGCATGTTTGGGATGCTCTGGATCGGCGTATACGACAGCGTGTTCCAGTTCCTGCCAATATCCAGCAACTTCGCACAGCCATTGAAGAGGAGTGGACCAACATTCCACAGGCCACAATCAATAACCTGATCAACTCTATGCGAAGGAGATGTGTTGCACTGCGTGAGGCAAATGGTGGTCACACCAGATACTGACTGGTTTTTGGACCCCCCCGGACCCCCCAATACAGTAAAACTGTACATTTTAGAGTGGCCTTTTATTGTGGCCAGCCTAAGTCACACCTGTGCAATAATCATGCTGTCTAATCAGCATCTTGATATGCCACACCTATGAGGTGGATGGATTATCTCGGCAAAGGAGAAGTGCTCACTAACACAGATTTAGACAGATTTCTGAACAATATGAGTTCAGCTCATGAAAAATGGGGGCAAAAACAAAAGTGTTGCATTTATAATTTTGGTCAGTGTATAGGGTTGCGTCAATTTAAAAATAATTAAATAGGGACGCTCCTAAAAAAGTTTGAAAACCACTGGTCTATATCCTTCACAGATGGACGCTGCTCTGATTTAGGTCAAAAATGCATAAATACTCATATCAAACAATCTGTAATAACAGACAAAGCAATAGTGACCACGTAATAAAAACAGTTACACTTGTGTGTTGTGACATTACTGTTGGATCCAATAAATTCACACAGCATCGTCTTTTAGTTTCAATCTTTCTGAAAATCCCGTGTCAAATTGTGCCTTCTTTGTAAACAAATCCGCAGTAAAATAAAGTGAACAAAGGACCAAATTCTTACTGACGCTGTCTGGAACTTCATTAAAAATAAAGTTCATCCACTCTTTCCTAACGTTGGGATCAGAAGGAAGGCAACACAAACACTGTTTTTTACAGAGCTTGGCACTGAACAGCATCTTCTTGTCTGCAGAGCATTTTTATCGTTTGCTTTCTGCGTAGACCTGCGCGTTTTGGCTCTCTCGTAAACACTACATGTGCAAATCTGTGGGTGGGGATAAATAGGCAGCGATGTCAAGGCATTAATCTTCCTCTGTGGAGGTGGTGCTTATCCACACTATTAAATCATAGAGTAAAGAGCTAAATGCTATGCTTGTAAGTTGATTTACATGTTTCACTGTGATCTGCTTCTCTCGGCACTCAAATGGACAAATGTCAGGGGTGACTAATTTTGCAGGAACAATTAGTAGATGGAATATGGGAACGTACATCCCGAATTCCAGAAATGTTGGAACGTTTTTTAAATTAATAAAATGAAAACTAAAAGCCTTTCAAATCACATGAGCCAATATTTTATTCACAATAGAACATAGAGAACATAAATGTTTAAACTGCGAAATATTACACTTTTATCCACTAAATTAGCTCATTTCGAATTTGATGCCTGCTACAGGTCTCAAAAAAAGTTGGCACAGGGGGCAACAAAGGGCTGAAAAAGCAAGATATTTTGAAAAGATTCAGCTGGGAGAACATCTAGCAACTAATTAAGTTAATTGACATCAGGTCTGTAACATAAAAGGGATGTCTTAGAGAGAGAGAGTCTCTCAGAAGTAAAGATGGGCAGAGGCTCTCCAATCTGTGAAAGAGTGCGTAAAAATATTGTGGAATACTTTAGAAACAACGTTCCTCAACATCAAATTGCAAAGGCTTTGCAAATCTCATCATCTACAGTGCATAACATCAAAAGATTCAGAGAAACTGTAGAAATCTCTGTGGGTGTAACGGACAAGGCCGAAGACCTTTGTTGGATGCCCGTGGTCTTCCGGCCCTCAGACGACACTGCATCACTCATCGGCATGATTCTGTCATTGACATTACTAAATGGGCTCAGTAATACTTCCAGAAACCACTGTCGGTAAACACAATCCGCCGTGCCATCAGCAGATGCCAACTATGTTTCAGAGTGAAAAAGTGTTCTATGGTCAGACGAGTCCAAATCTGACATTCTTGTTGGAAATCACGGACGCCTCTGATGGTATGGGGGTGCACAAGTGCAAACGGTATGGGCAGCTGGCATGTTTTGGAAGGCACTATGAGTGCTGAAAGGTATATAAAGGTTTTAGAGCAACATATGCTCCCCTCCAGACGACATGGATTTCAGCAGGACAATGCAAAACCACATAGAGTTGCATGAAAAGGAAGGAGGCTCCGTGGAAGCGAGGGAGAGAGATGAGTGCTTTACGTGACGAACGCGGGCTGGATTGGAGCTCGAGGAAATTTAGGACGCCATTGTTGTCTACAGGGAGGGGTGAGTTACTCGCTCCCCCGGCCAGTTAAGTGCTCTTTCGCTATATCTCTCTTTGATTCTCGAGGTGTTAGCGAGAAATTGATAACCACCGTAGCACACGAAAAGCTGGTCAGACTGCCGAAAGCTGGCCGAACGGTCAATGTAAATCCTCAAAGCCCCGACAGGGCACACCGAAGTCTGAGCATCTACATCACGTGAGGTCGATGACTCGGAAGACAAGGCAGACAGCAAAACAGTCTGCACTCCGAAGGGGGTAGATAGTGATTTAGGCACGTAGCCCGGTCTCAGCCAGAGAGTGACACTGCAGTCAGCAGGTCCAAAGCGAATACAATCGCTGTCCACTGAAAATGCTTGTAAATCCTCTATGTGCTTAGCCTAAGTGAGGGCAAGATAAGTGCAGTTTTGAGAGATAGTTCCTTCATAGCAATGGATGCTAAAGGTTCAAATGGTGGCTCTCCTCACCCCCTTAAGACGTAGACGTACTACAACAGCTCCAAGACTCAGCACCCAAGGACGACTTTCTGGAAAACAGCCAGGGAAGCCAGGACAACATATCACAGCCACCAGAAACACCAGAGCCAGAGCCCATCTCACCAGACACATTATCCCTCTCTCCACAAACAACCTGGATTTTATGTTTCTAAATGAAACATGGTTAGAAGACAGCTGCAGTGCAACAGTCCTCAATGAAACAGCCCCTCCTAATTTTAATTTTATAAGTGTCTGCAGGACTGTTAGGAGAGTTGGAGGTGTAGTTGCTCTATTTAAAGATGTCTATCAATGCACACATTTGGTCAGTACTTGTCTTTTGAATATCTAGGTATTGTGCTGAAAGGTGCTCCACGCATTCTGTTTATCATTATTTACAGGCGTCTAAAATACTCTCCAGCCTTTGTTGAAGAGTTCACAGAACTGTTATCAATGATTTCCTCAGAGTTTGACTGTTTTGCTATTGCAGGGGACTTTCATATTCACATAGATAATGCAGAAATCAAAACTACAAAAGAAATTATAACTGTTTTAAACACTTTTGACCTGAGTCAGCATGTGCACGGACCCACACACAATCGTGGACACACTCTAGATTTACTCATCAGTAGAGGTCTAAACATTTCATCCATTGTTATTAAGGCTGTAGTACTATCTGATCACTTCTGTATTTTCTTTGATATATTGATCTCTGTTACCACTGAACCTAGATCTGTCTCTGTCAGAAAGAGATGCATTAATGAAAACACCAGTGTGCTATTTATGGAGGCTATATCTTTAACACCAAGCATTTCTGCACGCTGTTGATCTCCTCCTTGATTCCTTTAACTCAAAAGTTAAGAATGTTATTGATGATATTGCTCCTGTAAAAGTCAGTAAGAAGACTGGCAGACAAAAATTAATTGGAGACAATGAACAGCAGTTCAGAGTCCAGGCCGAACGACACGAAGTCCTTGATGTTCGCAGGAGGGTGGAAACAGTCCTCGGAGAAGTTGACTGAAGAAGAGGGTGACTGCTGAGGATGGTGGCACGCCGAGTCTATGCTCCCGCCTCTGGGATGGGGAGGGCCCACCAGTGGTGCGCTGGAAGCAGTGGCCCTCACCCCAAGCAAGCCACGAGCAACGTTGGTGCGAGTCCGAAGCACGCGGGCCAGCAGGTCTGTGCAATGCCTGCAGTCGGACTCCTCTAACGCTGCTTCAGCGTGGGCAAAGCCTAGGCAGGCGACGCAGTGCTCGTGTTGATCTGGCGGTTCAATGGGTGCCACGCAGGTCTTACACTATAAAACCATTCTTCAGCTCGTCAAAATTTGCATACGATGCATACAGTCAGTTGGACTGGCATGAGCCAAAAGGACTTCAGGAAAGGTTGGAAGGAGTTCCCATAAGCGGAGAAAGCTCCACGATTTTAAGTGAAGCTTGAGAAGGAACTCCTAGTTCACGAGTTCTATGAGGACGTGAATGCTTTTTTCAAGTTGGTATCTTGTAATTATGGTAATCACGATGTGGCGTGAATGTACCTAAATTTTCGTTTACGTACCAATATCGCTCATCACAAGAAATATTTTATGAAAACAATTTATGAATGACCAATGAGTCCCATATGGGAGTTATATTACTCTACTATATACTTACTTCTAGTGACTTTACAGTCCTAAACTGGTTTTGATGTCCTTCAATATTTTGTCAGTATTTTTGACTAAATGTTAATATTTCCACAGCCGCCCTCTTCACCTGTTGCGTTAAACAGACATACTGGGCAGAGTTGATGAGGGCGCTGTTTAGCGCAGCAAATCCGGTTAGCGCAGATACCCAATTATTTCTGAGGAGAAAATTGTTACGGAGGGACTAAGATGATGGCATGCGGATCCATATGCAAAGCTTTATTAAAAGACAAGGTCAAAACAGGCAGTGGTCAACACCAGCAAACAGAAATAGGCAGGGGCGTAAATTTTGTCTAACAGTTAGGGGGACAATAAACATAAAATTTCTCAAGAGCAATTTTTGAAAGGGACACAAACAAAACCTCTAAAATTGTACTTGTAAGGATATGTACACACAGAGGAAAGCCTTACTACCATTAGTGTAGCAGAGATGGGGGGGGGGGTCCTGTTCTGGTGGAGCCGGAGCGACAGAGGACTGAGGAGGAGCCGAGGGATGGAAGAGCCTGACGGAGCTGGAGGGACGGAGGGGCGAGGCGCAGCCGGACAAGTGGAGTCCCGAGGCGCAGGATGGTCAACACAAACCAAGGCGGAGCCAGAGGGACGAAGGAAAATGCTACCTATCAGATTGTGCTACCAGCATCTTATTCATATGATGCCATCATATGAATCCACAGCCATATCACCCTGCAGCCCAAGACTGGTTGCCCACTGAAGCTAAGCAGGGTTGAGCCTGGTCAGTACCTGGATGGGAGACCTCTTGGGAAAACTAGGTTGCTGCTGGAAGAGGTGTTAGTGAGGCCAGCAGGGGGTGCTCACCCTGCGTTCTGTGTGGGTCCTAATGCCCCAGTATAGTGACGGGGACACTATACTGTAAAAAGCACCGTCTTTCGGATGAGACGTTAAACCGAGGTCCTGACTCTCTGTGGTCACTAAAAATCCCATGGCACTTCTCGTAAAGAGTAGGGGTGTAACCTCGGTGTCCTGGCCAAATTCCCTCCACTGGCCCTTGTCAATCATGGCCTCCTAGTAATCCCCATACACTTGATTGGCTTTATCACACTCTCCTCTCCACCTGTAGCTGGTGTGTGGTGAGCGCACTGTACTCACACTGCGCGTTGTACTGTGGCTGCCGTCGCATCATCCAAGTGGATGCTGCACACTGGTGGTGGTTGAGGAGAGACCCCCACATGATTGTAAAGCGCTTTGGGTGTACGGCAATACACAATAAATGCGCTATATAAATGATTCATTCATATGGTTTGAGGCTTTTTTTAATGTCCATACCTACTCCTACCCTAAACCAACCCGAGCACACCTACCCTTACCCTAAACTTACCCTTAAAACAATGCAAATATATTATTGGTAGCACAATCTGATAGGTAGCATGTTTCGTCGGTACACAGGCTCACGCACCTTGACTAACATCATCAGCAGCTCCAGCTCCACAGCGATCCATGGCTCTGTCGCTCCATGTGGTGATAGCTCGTCGGTTGTGGTGGGCTACAGCTCTCCGTCAGCGGTGGGCTCAGGCATGCGCTCCGCGCAGCGGGGAGATGGTGGGGTGGGCACTGGGTCAGGAGTGGAACTGGCAAGATTCTCCTGGGAACAGGCGGGGAACGGAGATGGAGTCCACTCCGCAAAGGCGGCGAAATTTGCTCCAGGACCAACCTGAAACGACGGCGCTCTGCACGCGATATTCAAGCTGGCGTCGTAGAACGCACAGAGCGTGTTGTCCGGGTAGCTGTTGAGGCTGGTGAGGACCAGGAACAGTCTGGTGTGGCCCTTGAGCGATTTCTCCCCCTGCCTAACCCAGCAGGAGGAGGAGGTATTTCGGACGAAGGAGGGGATCCATGGGGAACAACACAACGGAAACAAAACACTGAGGAAATCACGGAAAACAAAAACGAAGGGTAGACGCAGAGGTAACTGTTGTAGGTCAGGTCTTCTGTCACGAACTGTGCTGGAAGGAACGAGGGAGATGAGGAATACACTTTAATAGAATCCACACACAAGGTACATCTACGCTTTGAACCAGGAGAGACACACGAACACGATGTAAGGGACCCGACAAACACTAACTGAACAGACTGGGGCTTTTAAAGACA
Source organism: Barbus barbus (assembly GCF_936440315.1). Classification (NCBI taxonomy): domain Eukaryota; kingdom Metazoa; phylum Chordata; class Actinopteri; order Cypriniformes; family Cyprinidae; genus Barbus; species Barbus barbus. The sequence continues at coordinate 3,967,013 of NC_136756.1, forward strand.
AGATAATGAGGGATGAAAGGACACACACCTGGAATCAAATCAGCAGAAGACAGAAACTGGGTCACGGAGCACATGGGGAGCAAAACACAACACAAACAGGTACCTTGAAGCTCATTCCATACATACAGAGCATAATTAGAAAAAGCAGAATGACCTATCTCTGTATAAAAAAATCGACATCTTAAGTAAGAGTTTATCTGTTGATTTGATATTATAACTATTTGTGCAGTTTGTGAACAAACTAAATATATACTGTGGTAATTTACCGACTAAAGCTTTTAAAATAAAAATTAACGTGTTTTTTTTCTCCTTAAGCACAATGAAGCAACAAAGGAGAATTTTTTTTTTAAAAGAAAATAAAAATGTAACGTTGGTCTCAATTTCTTTAAAAGACTATCGATACGAGAACTGTAAGTCAGCTTATCATCGAGCCAGATACCAAGATATTTGTAAAATGCAATCCTTTCAATCTGTGTACCGTTTAAAGTTTGAATCATAAAATAATTTAATGATAATTTGGACTGTGTAAAATCATGTATTTATTTTTTTTTGTATTTTTTTTTTTTTTGTATTTAAAACTAATTTTAAGTTACCAAGAGAAGTCTGAAATGAATTAAAAGCATCCTGTAAAGAGTCCATTGCCACTTTTAAAGATGGAGCCATAGTGTAGATGATGGTATCATCTGCATAAAAGTGTACATTTGCTGGCTCAACTCCTTTACCAAGTTAATTTATATAGTTAGAGAGTAAAATTGGCCCCAAAATTGATCCTTGAGGAACACCTGTCTTCAGAGGTGTAAAATACTTGAGTAATTTTACTTGATTACTTAACGTAAGTATTATTTTGGGGGATTGTACTTTATTCAAGTACAGTTTAAACTGGTTACTTGTACTTTTACTTGATTACATTTCTGGACAAAAAAACAGTACTTTTTACTCCTTACAATTTAATTTCATCTTAAAAATTACATTACATTTTTATTTAATCTTATGCAAAATAAATATGGTAAATGGAAATTCAAATGTGAATGCTTGATGTGAGAACCAATGATCATCGTTTTCACACATCAAGCACACATTTCTGCTTCAGTTGTGACTTTCATCAGATAAGTGATGTTTTATTAACAAATTTCGGGAGGAGCACGCGCAGATAATTAACACGGCCAATTCATCATCAGCAATCACACCACTTATCCAATCAGCACGAGAGAGAATCCCTATAAATAACCAAGCAGTCTTACCGTCATTATCTCTCGTCTTCCGACATTGGCACACCCATTCGAAGAAATCATGTCAGAGACAGAACTTTTCGCAAACAAAATTCCTTGGAAACCACGGATCCTCCTGCACCACCAGCAGCCGTCCTCTGCACCAGCGCTTCGCAGGACATCACATTCGAGCCCACGGCTGCAACACTGGGCCGCCGGCTTTCCCGCGCAGCACCCGCTCATACATCCAGGCGTCGAGGCACGCCATCACCTGCATCTTCAAGGCGTCATCCACCTTCTCCAGCATCCTCCTTCACGTCAGCCATTTCTTACGCCCCAGCCGCGGAAATTGGACCGTGGCAGGACTTCGCCAGGTACTCACCAGCGCCAGCATCATCATTTCAAGTCGTTCTACAAAGCGGATCTCCTCGCCCTCTACGCTTCTCTTCAGTCCGGGGAGCCTCCAAACTCTTCACCTCTGTCCAAGCAGTGACTAAAACAAGCCAGGGCCGCGGCGTTCCCTATTCACGACCAGAACCACTCCCTCTGGGACGGGCCTCCGGCCACTAGGCCGCACCAGAAGGCCTTCAGCAAGTTTAGGCCGCACCTCGGATGCCGCTACCACCAGTCCCCACCCTCCACCTCGAGCCACCGAGCTAGCACAAGCCGCCGCGTCAGAGCGAGCACACCTCCGCCAGCGGCGAGGAACCACCCAAAGCCCCGGCCCCGCCCCGCCCCACTCCAAATCCCCTCCCCTACCCATGGCCAGCAGCCCCAGTGTTGCCAATTTAGCAACTTTGACTAACTTAGCGAGTCTCCGCGATCGCTGGTACTGCCGCAACAGCGCGAGGTCAGCGCGCACGCACCTCTTTCTCTGTATCTGCTCTGTTCAGTAAGTAGCGCGTTCAGTTCAAATAGATATTATGTTGCTTCTCTAATTTTACATACAAATATAGCCGAAATCACAGCACAGGCATTGCCTCGTCTTATCTTGTGTGTATTATTTGATTTCATCAGACGACGGCCCAATTATAAATCAGGATTTTTGTGCAGACTAACTTCTTAGGAGGGAGAGCTACATAACCATACATATGGTTATGTATCCTTAAAGGGCTGCGTTTCAGTCACTATTTCATATTTATCCCGTTGACTGACAACATAAACAGTAAAATATATATAAAGAAAAACAGTTTATTCAGAATTTGGCTGCATTAAAATACAGTATGAGCACAGAGAGACAAACAAATGTAAAGGCAATATGACGTGATGACGTCACGAATATGCTAATTAGCGCATGACGTCATCTGGCGACATTTAGCGACTTTCAAACTGGCTTAGCTACTTTCCATCGAAAGAAGTTGGCAACACTGAGCAGCCCCACCACACACGTATAGCGCGAGCATGCCTCCGCAATCGGCGCAAGCCCCGGCGCCCGCCATTCCCCCTCTCTTCCCCTCCCTTTCCTCTGCCCACCAAGCTTACCCAAGCGCGAGCATGCCTCCGCTAACCACGGTGCAAGCCCCGGCGCCCGCCATTCCCCCTCTCCTCCCCTCCCTTTCCTCTGCTCACCGAGCTTACCCAAGCGCGAGCATGCCTCCGCTAACCACGGTGCAAGCCCCGGCGCCCGCCATTCCCCCTCTCTTCCCCTCCCTTTCCTCCGCTCACCGCGCTTACCCAAGCGCAAGCACGCCTCCGCTAACCACGGCGCAAGCCCCGGCGTCCGCCATTCCCCCTCTCCTCCCCTCCCTCTGCTCACCGAGCTTACCCAAGCGCGAGCATGCCTCCGCTAACCACGGTGCAAGCCCCGGCGCCCGCCATTCCCCCTCTCTTCCCCTCCCTTTCCTCCACTCACCGAGCTTACCCAAGCGCAAGCACGCAGCCGCTAACAGCGCAAGCCCCAGCGCCCACCTTTCCCCCTTCCCCTCCCTTTCCTCCAATCCTCGAAGTTTCCCAAGCACAAGCATGCCTCCGCTAGCTGCTTGGCGGCTAACTTTCCCTTCCTTCCTCCCGAGGTCCATTCTCACTTTCTTCAGCCACACCCCTACCCATCCCGCCAATGTGCTCGCACTGGAACCAGCCCCGTAGCCAACTCCATCAGGACACAGATCTTGTCAGGTGCGGATATAGACCTTTTTCCTTTTTGTCACCAATTTCACCTCCGTCCGCTGATCGCCGAATTGATGAATCTTCCGTCACTTTAAAGAACACCGCTAACAACCCGTCACGTATCTTATCATTCACCGAATTCACGATCACTTCCAACTGCTAAACGGAAGTTATTTGCACCGAATTTCCCCACAGAAGACGCGAGCTCGGCAACTATCTCGCGATAGTTGCCGAACTCGCATTATCATACGGAGGCTCCCACTTCTATACGTACCATAAACTATTTGCAGCTAAATGCGCCATTCGAGTAGCCCAGCGGAATCAAGCCCCTTACTGGGGAGCCCTGGACACCGAACTCCATAACAGAATATTTTTAGGCCGCCGTAACATTACATGTGTGGTCCGCCGATCCAATTCCCACTCCACCACTTCATGCCCCTTCACCAACCCATCCATTCCCCCCCTGCCCAGAATCATCTCCGTCCAAATCCACCAGCTCACGCCCGCTTGATTGTCTAGTAAAAAAGTCACCCCACCATTTCTGATCTAGCGGTGCTGGACGATGAAACTATCTCTTACTTCATTAAGCAAGTAAAACAGACCAGTCAAAGAAGGCCACTTTGTTTACATCTTCAACCTCCTATCGCCCATACCAAGCCCTCCTAGCTTTCCTCCACCTCAGGAAATCACAGGCCAAACTCCCATCCGACCCCCTGTTTACAGACGACTCCAACCGCCCCGTCACTCGCTTCTGGTTCCAAAAGCACCTTAAGTCAGTCCTGCTCCTGTCTCGTACCCCAGCCGAAAACTTTTCCAGCCATTCGTTCCGAATAGGCGCAGCAACCACAGCGGCCCATAAAGGCCTTTTCCAGCAGCAGATTCAAGCACTTGGTCGCTGGTCGTCAGAAGCTTTCAAAAGCTATATTCGATCAAGGAAGCTCACCAAACACTAATCGGCCAACCCCTTTAATGATATACGTCCCTGGGAACCCGAACTTCAGACCCTCCATAGCCAACCCCTCTTAACATCACCTATATCCACCTTCAACGGCCCATCCCCACTCCATTCATTCCAACAGCACTACATTCAGCCTTGTCTGTACTCCTCCACTGCCGCAGCAGTGACTGCTCCCGCAGGAGCCCAGCTGTATTTCTCCACTGCCGCTGCAGTGTCTGCTCCCGCAGGAGCCTTTTTCTATATTCCTCCACTGCCGCTGCAGTGTCTGCTCCCGCAGGAGCCTTTCTATATTTCTCCACTGCCGCTGCAGTGTCTGCTCCCGCAGGAGCCTTTTCCTATATTCCTCCACTGCCGCTGCAGTGACTGCTCCCGCAGGAGCCTTTTCTATATTTCTCCACTGCCGCAGCAGTGACTGCTCCTGCAGGAGCCCTATCTGTATTTCCCCACTGCCGCTGCAGTGACTGCTCCCGCAGGAGCCTTTTCTATATTTCTCCACTGCCGCAGCAGTAACTGCTCCCGCAGGAGCCCTATCTGTAATTTCCCCACTGCCGCTGCAGTGACTGCTCCCGCAGGAGCCTTTTCTATATTTCTCCACTGCCGCAGCAGTGACTGCTCCCGCAGGAGCCTTATCTGTATTTCCCCACTGCCGCTGCAGTGACTGCTCCCGCAGGAGCCTTTTCTATATTTCTCCACTGCCGCTGCAGTGACTGCTCCCGCAGGAGCCTTTTCTATATTTTCTCCACTGCCGCAGCAGTGACTGCTCCCGCAGGAGCCTTTTCTATATTTCTCCACTGCCGCAGCACTGACTGCTCCCGCAGGAGCCTATCTGTATTTCCCCACTGCCGCTGCAGTGTCTGCTCCCGCAGGAGCCTTTTCTATATTTCTCCACTGCCGCAGCAGTGACTGCTCCCGCAGGAGCCCTATCTGTATTTCCCCACTGCCGCCGCAGTGACTGCTCCCGCAGGAGCCTTTTCTATATTTCTCCACTGCCGCTGCAGTGACTGCTCCCGCAGGAGCCTTTTCTATTTTTTCCACTGCCGCAGCAGTGACTGCTCCCGCAGGAGCCTTTTCTATATTTTTTTTCCACTGCCGCAGCAGTGACTGCTCCCGCAGGAGCCTATCTGTATTTCCCCACTGCCGCCGCAGTGACTGCTCCCGCAGGAGCCTATCTGTATTTCCCCACTGCCGCTGCAGTGACTGCTCCCGCAGGAGCCTTTTCTATATTTCTCCACTGCCGCAGCAGTGACTGCTCCCGCAGGAGCCCTATCCGTATTTCTCCACTGCCGCTGCAGTGACTGCTCCCGCAGGAGCCTTTCTATATTTCTCCACTGCCGCAGCAGTGACTGCTCCCGCAGGAGCCTTTTCTATATTTCTCCACTGCCGCAGCAGTGACTGCTCCCGCAGGAGCCTTTTCTATATTTCTCCACTGCCGCAGCAGTGACTGCTCCCGCAGGAGCCTGCATCTCTACCTCCCTCTCATCTCTACTTCCAGATTCCACAGAAATACCACTACCACAGCAGTATCCAGCATCCCTTCAGCCTAAGTCATGCAAGTTTTTGGGGGGTTATCAAGCCCCTCTTCGGCTGCTGTCCTGCAATAATAGCATTTTGGGGGAGCACTTTGGGTCCGGGCTAAATGCCGAGCTCGTACCCTCTCCCCGGTCGAGGGGAGTACCCCGGGCTCGGGAATGATTACCGAGCTCGGAGCCCTCCCCCTGGACAGCACGCCAAATACGCATAAACTTGCTCCGTTATTATTATATGTAAGTGTGAACTCGTGAAGTGATGTTTTATTAACAAATTTCGGGAGGAGCACGCGCAGATAATTAACACGGCCAATTCATCATCAGCAATCACACCACTTATCCAATCAGCACGAGAGAGAATCCCTATAAATAACCAAGCAGTCTTACCGTCATTATCTCTCGTCTTCCGACATCCCTCCACCACCCCGACTCCTCACCACAGCCGGTCCTACCCCAGCACGGGGGGGAGCACTCGGGGGGGGGGGGGGAGCACTTTGGGTCCGGGCTAAATGCCGAGCTCGTACCCTCTCCCCGGTCGAGGGGAGTACCCCGGGCTCGGGAATGATTACCGAGCTCGGAGCCCTCCCCCTGGACAGCACGCCAAATACGCATAAACTTGCTCCGTTATTATTATATGTAAGTGTGAACTCGTGAAATGTCAGACTTCAAAAGTACACCATCAAATCTTAGGAAGCATATTGAGGTAGCAAAGTTGCGTTTCCCCCACAAAAAAAGTTTATTCATTATTCTTTATGTTTTGATAGAGCCATTAGCTGTGTAATATATTGGCTTAACGCACAAGATTGAGTGCAATTAAATCAGAGATGAGAATTTACAATTAATATTTTTGTGGGAATTTTTTTTTTTTAATTATTATTATTAAATGATTCAAATCTCCCAAAAAAACGTGTTTAAATGAACATTGTATGTGAAATAAATTGTAATTTATGTTTAATGATGTTCTTTCCAGGTAGTGGATAAGTTGTATTTATAATGTCATCTTATGACACATTGAGTAGCAATTAGGACTGTCAATTAATATTTTTTATAGTGGTGTCAAAATTAGCGCGTTAACGCATGCTATTAATTATTTTCAGATTAAAGGTCTCTGCACACTGAGTCCGAAATTTTCGCATGCGTTTTTTCGCATTCGCAATCTTAAAAATTCGTCACGCACAGAGACCTTGCACACTGAGTCCGATGCGTTTTAATTAATCCGTTGCGAAAAAATTCGCAAAACTATACAAAATGTCTTTAAGTAGTGAGGATGATTTTGTTGTCCTCTCTCTTTTTAAAAAAAGAAAAAGGAAATATTGGGTCCATCCAATCCTTAGATTGCGCAGAGAGGAAGGTTCCACCTCCTTATCAAAGAGCTGCGGGATTATCTCGAGAGATTCAAAGTTTATTTCAGGATGTCAATGCCTCAGTTTGATACTTTGCTAGCGATACTGAATCCACATATTAAAAAGACCACCAATTTCTGTGAACCAATTGATCCTGAACAGAGACTGTCTGAGGTATGGACACACACACACACACACACACATACACACACACCGAACTGTGGCATCGGAAAGGTGCGCGCCAGGCATAAAAAAAATAGGCTACAGTAGTTCTTTATATTCTGTATTCCGCAATTTGTTTGTCATAAAGTGCTCTGTGCTGCAAGACGAAGTGTATTAATTTGTCTGACACTATTTTGGATTTTGGCGTTCGCTTGTACGGTGGCTCTGAATGGTCAAAACACCTTCTCAAAGCATCTCAAAATGCTTTATACGGATGCGAAAAACGCAAAAAATCGAACCCGATCCGAATTTTTTTTTGACGGACGAAAATTTCGGAGGCAGTGTGCAAACGTGATTGACAAAACGTGAGGTCGTATTTATTTTTCAACGTGCGAAAATTTCGGACGAAAAATTCGGACTCAGTGTGCAATGGCCTTAACGCGTTAAAAATATTAACGCAAAATAACGCAGGGGCGGGGCTAGGGTTGGCCACCTCATTCGCAACTGCTGCCTCTGTCTCTTTTTTCTTGCAAAGGATTGCAAGGATTGGATTTATTTAGATGCAGAATGTCTTTATGACCACATCAAACGGGAGAAGTTTCAGACACGTGCTCTATACGTCAAACAAGCGCGTAAAAGATATTGTGCTCGTAGCGCGCACTCTTCAAATACACGCACATAGGTGCCGGTGCGCGCTGTAGCCTATATCATTTCATATCATACAGCGAAAGAAACTACTTGCATGCAATGTCGTAGTTATGCCGTCAGTTAAGGCATGAAGTTACCAAAAAGGCGATTAAAGCTGCCTTAAACTGTGTGCATGCATGCAATAGCCTATGTTATATATGCGTCACATTTAAGTACATGTCTCTGAAATGGTTTTAAAAACTGTCCTGAGGCACCCTAGCACTGTCTCCCTCATCTAAAATACCCAATTCAACTCATCCGCTCATTAGTTGAGACTTTCAGACCTGAAGTGAGTCAGAAAATGTAAAGAGATTTGTGAGAAAATAAGATGCATGTCAGATCCCCATCACCTTCAGCAGCAGCAGCTTTTAAAGCAATAGCAGGCAAATAAGTTAATAACCAGCTGCTGTGATGTCTATTAATCCAAGAACAAAAGAAAAAAGAGCAAATCAATAACTTTTATTGTTTTAAGGGGTTCATCTATATTTAATTTAGAATTTAGTGTTTGGTAAGTATTAATTTTCTGTATATTTCTGCTGAAGGGCACAGCTAGCTAAATATGTCATTTATTATAATGGGTTCATGTGAAGATTGTTTTAAGTTCACTTAAATTAGACGTTAAGTCTAATAAATGTTAAAATTGATAGCTCTCAATTATACTGTAATGCTGAATGGCTACAGTCAATGGTTAAATATTCAGGGGGCAAAAAAAATTTTTATAGAGACATCAGTAGTATTGATATCAGTGATGCTGGCCTTCAATCATAAAAAAGATATCATTAAAGAAATATTAAAAATATACTGTCTTTATGTTGTTTGTACATTGTACATTTGAAGATTGTTTATTTAAAAACTTGAATGTTAGGTGGGGTTAAGCGTGATTAATCACGATTAATTTTAGAAAAATGTGTGATTAATTAGTTAATTTTTTTAATCGGTTGACAGCACAAATTTTTTAATCTTAATAATTGCATGATTTGCTCATTAATTAATGTAATTAGTAATTAGAAAATAAAACAACCTCTAAATGCCCCAAATAAACAATCAAACGTTTAATTAGAGCAGGGGTGGGGAACATTGATCCTTGAGGGCCACTGTCCTGCAGAGTTTTGCTCCAACCCTTAAAAAAAACTACCTGTATCCTGAAGACCTTGATTAGCTTGTTTAGGTGTGTTTGATTAAGGTTGGAGCTAAACTCTGCAAATATATTACACTGGTCCTCCAGGATCAATGCTCCCCATCCCTGTTTTAGACAGTGATGTTGAATAGACAACAAAAAAAGTGGCCTTTCAAAACGTTAAAGTTGTATGTTTTAATTCTATGACTCTCCTCATTAATTCAACACATGCTTGTATTCTGTCTGGAATAATGGTTTTAACCTCTGCATCACATCTCGCTATTCAAAGGAATAGTTCACTCAAAAAATTAAATTTAAAATTAAATTTACTCATCCTCATGTGGTCCCAGTTGTTTGTGACTTTCTTTCTTCAGCTGAACACAAGAAAAGATTTTTAGTCTGTATAATGCAAGGGGACAGGACCACTTCAGAAACCACACAAAGTGAAAACGACATTCAAGTTTAAAATATTGGTATTTGTATTTTTTGTATTGATCATTTGACTTAAGAAGACACTGATTCATTAAAAGGGGTTATATGAGTTGCTGTCATATTCATTTTGGGATGGCCCATACACTTGCATTATTCAAACAGAGACGATTTTGTTTTTTTTTCTAAACCTCTTATGTTTGTGTTCATCTGATAAATGAAAGTAATATATATACTTCCACTGTGCTGCATTTTAAATGTTGTTGTTGCACTAGATGTATGTATTTGACCTGTGCATTTTGTTTCGTTTTCTCCCTTTAACAAAACATCTATATACTGTATCTGTTAGAAAAAAAACAGTACTCCTACTTTTTTAATACTTGAGTACAATTTAAAGTTGTACTTTTTTACTTGGTAACACTTTAGAATAGGGAACACTTATTCAGTATTAACTACGACTTTTATCTCAATAAATTCCTAATTTGCTGCTTATTAATAGTTAGTGCAGAAAAGCTGAGCGGATGTGGCGTAAGACAAAACTAGAAATTCACTGTAGCAGCTATAAAAACAGCCTTCATGCTTTCAATGTGGACCTAGCCACAGCTAGACAGACCTTCTTCTCAAACCTTATAAACAGTAACTTAAACAACACTCGCACTCTTTTTGCGACTGTTGAGAGACTGACAAACCCCCCCAAGTCAGATTCCCAGTGAAATGCTTTCCGACAGCAAATGCAATGAGTTTGCTTCCTTCTTTTCTGAGAAGATCAATAATATCAGAAAGGCAGTTCCAGTTATGCAGAGGTCACACAGATTCTACCTCAATTTCAAAAAGAAGTAACTATGTCTGTTTTTGAAGCAAATGATAGCAAAATTTTGGAAGAAATAGTACAGCACCTTAAATCATCAACCTGGTATCTTGACACACTTCCCACATCTTTTTTCAAAAGTGTGTTTAACTGTTTAGAAGCTGATATTTTAGAAGTGGTGAACAGCTCACTTCTTTGTGGGACTTTTCCAAACTCCATGAAAACTGCAGTTGTTAAGCCCCTTCTAAAAAAGTGCAATCTTGATAACACCATATTGAGTAACTATAGACTAATATCAAATCTTCCTTTCATAAATAAGTAAGATTATTGAAAAGGTAGTTTTTAATCAGCTGAACAACTACTTAAACTCAAATGGATACCTGGACAATTTTCAATCTGGTTTCCGAGCACATCACAGCACAGAGACAGTGCTCATTAAGATAATAAATTATATTCACTTCAATTCTGATTCTGGCAAAATATCAGTGCTGGTACTACTAGATCTTAGTGCTGCGTTTGACACTGTCGATCATAACATACTCTTAGAGAGACTGGAAAACTGGGTCAGGCTTTCTGGGATGGCACTCAAATGGTTCAGGTCATACTTAGAAGGGAGAGGTTATTATGTGAGTATAGCAGAGCATAAGTCTAAGTGGACGGCCATGACATGTGGAGTCCCACAAGGCTCAATTCTTGCACCGCTCTTGTTTAGCCTGTATATGCTCCCACTAAGTCAGATAATGATGAAGAACCAAATTGCCTATCACAGCTATGCTGATGATACCCAGATTTACCTATCCTTATCTCCAAATGACTACAGCCTCATTGACACCCTCTGCCAATGCATTGATGAAATTAACAGTTGGATGTGCCAGAACTTTCTTCAGATAAACAAGGAGAAAACTGAAATCATTGCATTTGGAAACAAAGATGAAGTTCTCAAGATGAATGCATATCTTGACTCTAGGGGTCAAACAACTAAATCAAGTCAAAAATCTTGGGGTGATTCTGGAGACAGACCTTCATGTCAAAGCAGTAACTAAATCAGCATACTATCATCTCAAAAACATTGCAAGACAAGACTTGGAGAAACTTGTTCATGCCTTTATCACCAGCAGGGTGGATTACTGTAATGGTCTCCTCACCGGCCTTCCCAAGAAGACCATTAGACAGCTGCAGCTCATCCAGAACGCTGCTGCCAGGATTCTGACTAGAACCAGAAAATCTGAGCATATCACACCAGTCCTCAGGTCCTTACACTGGCTTCCAGTTACATTTAGGATTGATTTTAAATCCTATTTTTTAAATCCTAAAATTTAAAGTACTTTTACTCGTTTATAAATCGCTCAATGGCATAGGACCAAATACATTGCAGATTTGCTCACTGAATATATACCGAACAGACCACTCAGATCATTAGGATCGAGTCAGTTAGAAACACCAAGGGTTCACACAAAACAAGGGGAGTCAAGTCACCTTTATTTATATAGCACTTTTAACAATGTAAATTGTGTCAAAGCAACTGCACAATATCAAAAAAGGAAAATAGTGTGTCAATAATGTAAAATGAAAAGATTAAAAAAAAGATTTTCAGTTAAAGGCATTTCATTATTGAATTCAGTGATGTCATCATCCAGCTCAGTTCAGTTTAAATGGTGTCTTTGCAATCAGACGATATCGCTGGAAATGAAGTGTCTCCAACTGAGCAAGCCAGAGGCGACAAGGGGGGGGGGGGGGGGGGGGGGGTTGGCAGTTCTCCTATGCAGTTATTATATCACTAGTGACTGACATTGCAGCAGTTACAGTACTATGTCCTTGTCTAAAACCTGATTGAGTTTGTCATAAAATATTATTAGTTGACGAATAGTAACTGTTCATTTACCATAGATTCAAACACTTTAGCTGTAACAGACAATCTTGAAATAGTTGTAGTGTAAATGATTGTAGTAAATGATGATTTTATCAGCTTCCAAAATTATTAGGATCATTAAAAGTTTTATTTATCACACTAAGATAATACTCACTTTCTGCATTTTTTAAAATAATTTTAGTACATTTATTCTTTAGTGCCCTCTGTTGTTCTCAATCACTAGCGCTATTAGTTATTTTAGCCTTGGTCCAAGCAATATTTCTTTCTCTGATGGAAGAAGAAACAGATGTCTTTACCACAAACTCTAAATCTTCTTAGAGGTGCATGCTTATTAATCAGAGCTATAACAAAAATGGTCTTAAAATAATTCCATGCCAGATCAACATCTGTCATATCACATACATGAAAAACTTCATTATTATACAGGTCATATAAAAATGCTTGCTCACTAAACTTTTTATAAATTCTTCTAAAAATAAACTTTACAATTTCTGACACAGGCAACTGTACAATGATCACTAACATTACTAAATGTTCCAACGGAAGAATACTTATGTGGAGAATTTGTAAGTATAACGTCAAGCAATGTGCACCTGTCCATATGTTTTAAATTCAACCTAGTCTGGGAATTAACTCATTGCGAGCATAATGACAATATCATTTTGGTTTGGCAAGATCACATTTTTCCTGTGAGAGAAAAGTTTTCACTCACTTGATTATGGTGACATATGTGTCCCTGCAGCACAAAAGCAGTCATCAGTAACACAGCTATATTTATAGCAATAGCCAACAATACATTGTATGGATCAAAATTATACATTTCTCTTTTATGACAAAAATCATTAGGATATTAAGATCATGTTCCATGAAGATATTTAGTAAATCTCCTACCGTAAATATATCAAAACTTCATTTTTGATTAGTAATATGCATTGCTAAGAACTTCATTTGAACAACTTTAAAGGAGATTTTCTCAATATTTAGATTTTTTTGCACCCTCAGATTCCAGATTTTCTAATAGTTGTATCTCAGACAAATATTGTCCTATCATAACAAACCATACATCAATGAAGACTTATTTTTTTTTTTTAAATGAGCCTTATGATTTTGTGGTCCAGGGACACATATTATGCAAGCATGCCCCAAGTGCAATAATACTAATAATAATAAATAAAACACACATTAACAGAAAATATTCAGTTTAATTAAAAAGAAATAGACATGTATATATATATATATATATATATATATATATATATATATACATTAGATAAATTAGATATATTTTCAAATAATTTTGAAAGGTTTGCATTTTAGGATAAGCACAAACAAATGGTTAATACGCTATGGGATGTTGGGAACATAATTGGTTTGTTTAAAGGTATAAGGTATAAACTAATTTTCCAAGAAATGTAAAACTTGCATTTTCAAGAAAGCTGTATAGTTTTAATCTCGTGTTTAGTTGAAGTGAGTAATTTAGCTGATTCCTGCGACGCATTCAAATACTGCTGCAAAGCCCATACACTCATATTCTTACCCCCGAAATGCCCATAAATTGAAGCCACGGAGCTTTATTTTATATAAGCATTACAAATACTGCAGCTAAAACATCACTAGTTCAATATTACACGCAGCAGAGTTTGTTTTTCTATTTGAATCCTAAATAGACGCAGCGCGCAACCGCGTGACACTCGTCGGCTGATTCGTCAGCACAGCCATCACAAAGCGTAGCAAAATAAATAATCAAGGACATATGGAGAGTTCCGACTGGATTTTATCAAGCATCTATGTTGACAGACCGCATGTCACGAAAGATAAATATTGTTGTGTAAATATTTTAAAAACGCGTTTTCCAGTGTGTCGGATTGGTGAATGTGCCGACACGGATCGCGCGCTGGCCCCTTTGTTCGATCGCTTCAGTTCCTGGTGTTATTCAGTGTGATGATCATAATTCATAAAGGACCCAGTTATTGAGCTCAAACCCTTCTGATCTGAATTAAACTCATCTCAGTGTGAATTGTTATCCTCGGAGTGAGCGTGGAGTCTACCGCGGAGTCTGGAGTAGTAAGTGTTTAATATTAACCATAAGATCACATGTAAACTCATATTTACGAGATCGTGTTTTTATACTTGACACATTTATAAAGCAAAGGCGGGTTTGTATACGATACGATACATGTGTTTGTGATTTCCTATGGTAATGCTACAGTATTGAATGTAGTTTGGAGTATCAGGTGAATTCATTATTGATGTATTTGGTAATAATTCAGTACTAAGCTATATTTCCAAGTCTGATGTTAGCATTATACCGTCACAACACGCTTTTGTGACTGAGCTGCATAAAGCGTAGTATAATATATTTCCGTGCATGTTTTGAGGTAAACAGATGGACTCTGTGTCTGTGTAGCCGCTCAAACACATCAGAATGGAGGGAAATTCATCTCTCAGTGCAACACTGTATCACTTCAGCCTCTCTTACTGTTTAACTTGTGCTTATATAAGAAATAAATAGAAAAAGCTAGTGTTAGAGGCTTCTTTTTTAAAATAAAACGAGTAATTAGAAAACAAATAGAGTGCAAGTCTTAAAGGGTAAAGTGTTTTTTTTAATAAAAAAGAACAAGAATAGAGATTGCTAGAGTTAGAGGGTCAAATAAAGATAGGGGTTACACACTATTTTAGACATTCTACTAACTATAAGTAACTTCGCAACTACATGTCAACTAACTCTCAGTAGGGTAGGTTTAGGGTTAGTAGAGTAAGTTGACACATACTTGGAAAGTTTCTGATAGTCAGTATGTTGTGGACCCTTTAAAATAAAGTGTTAGAAGATATTAAGCAGACCATCTACTAATACTCTAATGACTGCTAGTTGACATGTTTTTGCAAACTTACTGTTGCTTACTGTCGCCTCTGGCTTGCTCAGTTGGGGACACTTAATTTCCAGCGATATCGTCTGATTGCAAAGACACTATTTAAACTGAACTGAGCTGGATGATGACATCACTGAATTCAATAATCAAATGCCTTTAACTGAAAATATATTTTTTTATCTTTTCATTTTACATTATTGACACACTATTTTCATATTTGATATTGTGCAGTTGCTTTGACACAATTTACATTGTTAAAAGCGCTATATAAATAAAGGTGACTTGACTTGTTAGTAGAATGTCTAAAGTGGACTATCAGAATAAAGTGTTACTGTAATAGTACTGGTCCTCCTTATTACTGCTCGATTGTGGAGCAAACATACTGGTGCTGGTCAGTTAAATCTGTGGACTGTGCACTCAAGTAAAAGCCTCTTTGTGGTCCTCACAGATGTGAGCCGGTCCTGTCGGTGACGCTGCAGTGTGTGTTGTCGGGATGGGGCTGGACTTTGACGTGAAGACGTTCTGCCACAACCTGCGGGCGACCAAGCCGCCCTACGAGTGTCCGGTGGAGAGCTGCCGCAAGGTCTACAAGAGCTACAGCGGCATCGAGTACCACCTCTACCACTATGACCACGACAACCCGCCTCCGGCCCAGGGCTCCCCTCAGAAGAAGCGCAAGGGCCGGCCGCCGCGGGCCGCCCTGCCAGGGTCCGGCGATGGCCCCGACTCCAGCACGGGGTCAGGGGTCACGGGGCAGGGCCCGCTGCCGGGCAGCCCCGCCGAACACTCGGAGCACTCGCACTCGCCCGTTAGAGAAAGCATGACCTACGCCGAAGCCCAGCGCATGGTGGAGCTGGAGATCCGCGGCCGGGTCCACCGCATCAGCATCTTCGAGAACCTGGACGTGCTTTCAGAGGAGGACAGCGGTGCGGAGGACCCCCCGTCGACAGGGACGGCCGGCTCAGCGGCCTGCAACGGCGAGGCCGGGGGAATCGGCAAGGACAGGTCGGACAGTTCTGCGACCAATGGTGAGAAAGGGCCGCAGAAAACGGGAAAGCACAAGAGCAAAGACAAAAAGAAAGACAGCAGCTCGCACCATCACATGAACCCACCGGTCAAGCTGCCGGAGGTGGTGTTTCGAGAGCTGGATCAGGAGAGACCGGATGCTCCCCCTCGACCCATGTCTTACTACAGGTACAGCTCTGCGCACACCAAACACTTGCTATACACATATCTGTGTGTGTGTGTGTAATCATAATTACTCTAGGAGGTGTAACAACACTCTACAATGTGAGTAAATCACTCGCATATGAGACTAAATCTTCACTCTGGGCGACTAAATGATGTCTAATATTAGCCACTGGCTGATAAATTCTTAGATTTTACTCGCCGGTGTGTGAGTTGGAGGCTGAGTATAAGTGTAGCACATATATTTTCACTCATCGAACACACTGACCGAGCGCTTCTGAGTTTCTCTCTCCGTCAGGCGATCTGTGCTGTTTTTCAGTTCATCTGAATGGATGTGTTTGGCACACCGTAAACTCTAGTGTGAAGGCGCTTTATCTCACACACACACACACACACACACAGAGAGAAAGAGAGAGTCTTACAAAACATGCAGAATTAACGCGCTACATGTAAACGATATTCTTTGTTGTATTTTCCTGTCAAAATTAGGGAGTTCCTTTTTATGAATGAACTAATCCGCAAACGACAATCTGATTGGCTGGCGCTCGCCTACTATTGTCCCTGTTTTGATTTCAGCAAATCAGTTTGAGCGAACACACACAACCTGACTAATATTCATGAATCCAGCAGCTCGTTAATCCTTAGTGTGCTTTATATTGTAGTAGAATTCGTATTATTATTATTATTATCATCATCTTATCATTGTTAGTTTTCCCCCTTTTTCTTTTTTTTTTCTTTTTTACAGAAACACTGAATGATCAACAATATCTTAAGCATCCACCAGTCCTAAGTTCAGTTGAAATGACTAATATGCATTCACACATGGTTTTAATTCTAATTACTATAGTATCATTAAATAATACTTGATTATCATAATATCATATTATAATGCTTGACTGAGTGATGCTAAGAGTGTACTTTCAGATATTTAAAAAGCTGTGCCATTTTACAAAACATTATATGTGTGTGTATACATATATACACAGTGGCATGCAAAAGTTTGTGAACCCCTTGCAGAATCTGTGAAAATGTGAATAATTTTAACAAAATAAGAGAGATCATACAAGATGCATGTTATTTTTTATTTAGTACTGTCCTGAGTAAGATATTTTACATAACAGATGTTTACATATAGTCCACAAGACAAAAACAAAATAGCTGAAATGATTAAAATAACCACATTCAAAAGTTTGGGAACCCTTGGTTCTTAATACTGTGTGTGGTTATCTGGGTGATCCACGACTGTTTTTTTTTTTGTTTTGTGATGGTTGTTCATGAGTCTCTTGTTCTGAACAGTTAAACTGAGCACTGTTCTTCAGAAAAATACTCCAGGTCCTGCAGAATCTCCAGTTTTCCAGCATCTTTTGCATATTTGAACCCTTTCCAGAAGTGACTGCATGTGTATGAGATCCATCTTTTCAGACCGAGGACAATTGAGGGACTCAAACACAACTATTACAAAAGGTTCAAACATTCACTGATGCTCCAGAAGGAAACACGATTCATTAAGAGCCGGGGGTGAAAACTTCTTGAATTTGACGATCAAGGTCAATTGTACTTAATAGAGCAAAAACAGGCAATATAGAGTCTAAAATGTAAGTCTCTTAATTAACTTCTTATTTATTGAACTGTTGTAAAAAATCAATATCACATTTGAAATCATGGTAATATTTGGAGAAAAACGGCACTCTTTGTGCAAAATGGATTTACTATATGAAGTAGTATAAATATATACATTTTCTGCCCCCATGTCTTGAATTTGTGATCATTCTAAATGCATTTTAATAGACTCATGCAGTGAAAGAACACACTCTAAATGCACATGCACATTTTCCAAAATACTCTATAACGTCAAATTGCACATT
This sequence comes from Barbus barbus, assembly GCF_936440315.1. NCBI lineage: Eukaryota > Metazoa > Chordata > Actinopteri > Cypriniformes > Cyprinidae > Barbus > Barbus barbus. The sequence continues at coordinate 3,985,150 of NC_136756.1, forward strand.
GTTAAAACAACAATTATGATATTATCGAAGACGATATATATCGCACACCTGTACTCTGGAGGGTGAACTAATCCTCCACATCCTGGTCACCATTAGTGATCGACCGATATTGGTTTTTTGACTGCCGATATCTTGGAAACCAGGGTGGTTGATGGCCGATAGTTAGCCGAAATAATTTGATTTAATGTTAATTAATATTTAAGAAAGTTGAAATCATTTGAAAACACCAAAAAAAATCAATCTGGAAAATAAACATACTTTAGATGACAGTATTTTTCATAAATAAATATTTTATAAAAAATATAATTAAAAAGGATGTAAACACTGTAAGGGCACTCCGTATTCTGGGACGTTTGTGTGCATTGGGAATCATATTGTTCAAATAAAGCCAAGGTAACAGTCATTACATACAGCACACAGTGAAAATGACAGTGGGCAAATGCATAAAGTGCAGCATAATTTGAAATCACGAGTTTAATGTTTAAACTAGCATTCAATTCGACCTGAAAATCAGGCAGAGCACACACGATCATGCAGGATACACATGCACTCTTCACAAGATCTCACAACTGGATTCTAATAAGTTTGTGAAATTAAATGTTCAAAGATTTGTTTAAATTATATAAATGCGTATTTGCTGAATGCTGACAGCAAACAATGTTTGCCTTTCTGTTACTAATAATATAAAAACAAAAATTATAATACTTTTTGTATACATTTAATCCCTTTGTTTAACCGTTCTGTCTGATTATTAGACAGACTTCTATCCGTATTAGACACAACTGTTAACGATGACAGCGAGCAAGAGGGAGAATGTGAGCACTGTGTGGTCAGGTGCTGCCACTCTCAGCGTCGTCAAAATAAAAGTCTTGAACGCATCGGCCAAACAGAAAAACGTATTGGCCGATGCGATATATCGGTCGACCACTAGACACCATCTGATCAATGGATACGATCTAATTCTCTCAGAAATGTCTCTCTATTAACCATAGTATGTTCATTTGTGTGTGGCATGAGATATGAATGGAGCACCCTGGCGCTATACTCTTCACCCTTCCTTCACCTCCTCTCAGGTACATTGATAAGTCTGCTGAGGAGCTGGATGAGGAGGTGGAGTACGATATAGACGAGGAAGACTACATCTGGCTGGACATCATGAATGACAAGCGTCGTGCTGACGGGGTGGCACCCATCCCTCAGGAGGCCTTTGAGTATCTGATGGATCGACTGGAGAAGGAGTCCTACTTTGAGAGTCACAACAAGGTGAGCTGCTTTCTAAATGAAGCTTCGAAAAACTAGTTTAAATGGACCAAATTATTTTGACATGTTTTGACATCTGAAGCTGTGTAAGTAAAACAGTGCATTTTAGTCAGCGATTGAAGTCATGTTTACTTAAGACGATTATTTTACTTTTTGAAACATCATGCTGGGGTGGGCGATATGACCAATGCTATTGGTCGATATGACCAATGAATTTTAAATGCTATTGAAATTTCACAATACTGATCCACAATAATGTTTCTTATTTAAGCTAGAAAAGTTATTCAGTCAAGAGCAGTTCGTGATTTATTTTTTGTGTGTGTGTGATAAACATGAAACTGTTCACAGTCACTTAAAGGAGATTCAGTTTACACCAAAATGAAAATTCTGCCATTATTTACACCTGAGATATTTCTGTTCCATGTAACCAAAAAATTAAGATATTGTAAATGAGTGGTTTAACCCAAGTTTTCTGACACAATTGCTTTATAATATGAACAGATTTAATTTAGGATTTTATTCATTTAAAAACATTGATCAATGCGTGCTCAAATGTGCTTGCTTGACACGCAAGAACCAATGAGGTTAATATATATGAGATGCTCAATATAGGTTTATATGTGAATAACATTTTAAATCTGTTCGTCACAAAGGGAGAAGTCTTAGATTAAAGCACTTGATTCAAATGGATCATCATCTTTCTGAAGCGTCAAAGTATTAGTTACATGGACGTTCAATGGAATTGTGGAGTGAACTATCCCTTTAAAGGGGTCATGACATGAGAAATCAAATTAGCCTTAATCTTTTAGCATATAAGAGATCTTTGTACCATTAAAACATCCTGCAAGTTTCATAGCTTAAAACGTCCTCCTCATTATAAACCAAGCATTTATTTAATCAAGCTCCAAAATAGGGATGTGCGACATTGACAAAAAATAATATCTCAATGTTTTCTGGGATTTTATCGATAACGATAATCAGACGATATTTTGCTGAGTGTGTTATTGTGCTGGTATCTTAAGGACTGCCGTGGACAGCTGACTTCTAAAGTTTTTGATATACAGTGTAGTCAAATTCCTACAAATGTAAGTCTCTTAATCAACTTCTTGTTTATTGAACTGTTGTAAAAAATCAATACCACAACATTTGTAATCATGGTAATTTTTGGAGAAAAACGGCACTCTTCGTGTGATATTTAGAGGTCGACCGAAATGGGGTTTTCTCTAGCCGATGCTGATTTTTAGAAATCAGGGCAGCCGATATATGATGCCGATTTTTATTTTTTATTTTTATTTATTTTTTGGCCGATATGTTTGGCCGATTTTCTTTCTTTCTTTTTTTCCCTTCATCTCAGGGATGTCCTTTTTTTCAGTAATTTATCAAAATATTTAAAAAGGTTTGCTGCATGGTTAAAATATGCTGTGCATATAAAAATTGTGTTTTTTAGAGAGAGAGAGAGAGAGAAAAAAAGTCACGTATAAGTCGCATTTTATTATTTCATTCAGAAATAGGCCTAATGCCGACGTGAAATGTTTACAAACATTATAATAAACACTGTAAACATAGCTAGGCTATTTTAGTTCCCCTCACTCCACAACAAATTCTTTCAATTAACAGTATTTAGAAAAGAACAAGAATTAAAAATATAAGAAGCTAGCTATAAACGACAAGCCAAAACAAATTCATTTAGGTTAAAACGAAACTGAAACCAACATTGGGTCTCTCATTCGATCAGAGGAATTTTGGGTTTTCATGAGCTGTATGCCAAAATCATCAATATTAAAACAATAAAAGGCTTGAACTACTTCAGTTGTGTTGTAATGAATCTAAAATATATGAAAGTCTAATGTTTATCAGTACATTACAGAAAATAATGAACTTTTTCACAATATGCTAATTTTTTGAAAAGGACCTGTGTATATATATATATATATATATATATACTGCATGTTCGCTAATTCAGAAGAATGTCTTTAGTTTTAATTTGTCTAACTTTCGATCTCCCCGGGCGCCGCAGCATAAATGGCTGCCCACTGCTCCGGGTGTGTGTTCACTGCTGTGTGTGTGTGTGTGTGTGTGTTCACTGCTGTGTGTGTGTGTGCACGTTGGATGGGTTAAATGCAGAGCACGAATTCCGAGTATGAGTCACCATACTTGGCTGAATGTCACTTCACTTCACTTCACTTCATCTGACCCTTTTTAAATGGTGGGCGTATACGCAGCTGGCTAGAGCAGTGCTGATCGGGGAGGAGGTGCGCTCACTCTGTTGGTTAGTAAGACTGTCACTCAAGGCTGGCAGTCGTGCATATGCTCTGGATCAGAGTAATATCGCACCCACATCGCAGGCTTTGCAATTAGCAAATCGCAACGTCTCAAATCGTGATTGCGATTCGATTTCGATTAATCGCACAGCCCTACCAGGTAGTTCTCTCTTCAAAAAGTTTGCAGGCAGAGGGGGACATCACAGGGTTATCCGTTGTGCCAGTGGAATGGCAATCTGCTTACCGCACGAGGCAGCATCACGTGTTGCTTGCAGACGCGCCTGTATATTAATCGGCCTAATTTGCAGCACAATTGGCCGATGCCGATTAATAAAAAAATGCCATAATCGTCCGGCCAATCAATCGGTCGACCTCTAGTGATATTTATTAACTATATGAAGTGTTATTTGTGATCATTCTAAATTAGTGCTGGGCGGTATGACCAAAAATTTATATCACGGTATTTTTCTAAATTAAATCAGTTTCACGGTATATGATGATTTTTTTTTCTCCAAGCATGACCGGGTGTTAACCATATTTTCTACTGATTGAGAGAGGAAATACTGCAATATACTGCAGTAGATTGACCTAGAATTTTTTTTAATTTTACCTGAAGATATTGATTCCTTTCATGATTCAAGAGTTTTATTTGTCACATACACAATTATACAGAGTATAACCAGCAGTGAAATGTAGGTCAGGTCCGCTCCTAGGACAGTGCAATTTTATAGAATACAAATATTAAGAAAAAGAAAAGTAGAAAAAAATGAAAGAATAAAATAACATAAAAGATAAAAAAATATAAATATAAATGTGCAGGTCAGTGTTGTTGACATAAATAGTAATATAAAAGGAATGTGCAAAAGAGTTGTACAGGGTATTTAAATAGCAGCAATATGAGGTAGAAAAATTATGAATAGCTTATTGATATGGTGATATTTACATGGAGTCAAGTGATGTTATGACACAGAGTTAGAGTTTAGGAGCCTGATGGCCTGGGGGATTGTTTGTCATTTAGTGTTTCTATATATAAAAAAAACTAACAATAATACGGAAAAGGTCACAATACTGCTACGAAATCTACTACTAATAACAATATAAAATTCATGCTGGGTTCATGAATTTTAATCAGGTTGTCTGTTCGCTCGAATTGATTCGCTGAAATAAACAGGGACGCGTAATATGTGAACGCCAGCCAATGGGATTGTCTGGAAATGACGGTTTTATTTTGATCATGTTGTCAAAACACTCAATGCAATAGCGAGTGGGCCTTGATACTGTTTCCTACGCAGTGACGTTAGCCAATCATAACAGTGGCTGATTACTGAGTAGTAGACATGGGCTGGTATGTAATCTTAGATAAAAATATCACAGTTTCAGGGTATTGAGATTACAGCTTTAAAATGTTATCTTTAAATGTTGGGTAAAAAACAACAACTTTTTTTCCACTGAACACAATATATTTTATTTTTAAGAAACATATAGAACATTTTGGAACAGTAAACATGCCAGGATAAATAATTAAAATAAAGTTCAGTCACTTAAGTGAGCCTAAACCGGCAGCTCAATAATCAAAAACATAATCAAAACATTGTAAACTTAATTAAAAACGTAATTAATGACAGAATTGTTTTTTCATTTTTGAGTGAACATTTTAAGACATAACCCACTGCATTTATATGAATGTTCGCCAAGATGGGCATTTTAACACAATTCTGTGTGTATCTGAGCAGACAAGTACAATAAGATGTGACGAAGAACTCCATTCATCACTTGCACTGTGTGACAGATTGTTTCATTTGTTCTAAAATGTATACATGTTGTCAAATCTGTAGCGGTATATCCCTAAATCATGCATTTATTGAACTTAAAAAAACTTACCTGACTGGGAGTGAGTTTGTGCTTTTAGGGAGGAGTGAAAGCCACGCTGGATTTATAACACAAGACAAAAATGACCGTGAAATGGAATGTGACACAACAATAGTTTTATCTCAATTATCAGTCAAAATCGTAAATGAAATTAAAATTTGATTAAGCACTAGATGACGTCACTGTTGACATTTGGATGGTCTCATGGATTGACACACACACACTCATGCGCACGCACACACACACACACACACACACACACACTCACTTGTTTCGCTATCCTTGTGGGGACTTCCATAGGCGTAATGGTTTTCTACTGTACAGACCGTATATTCTATTGCCCTACACCAACCCTACACCTAAACTTAGCCCTCACAGGAGACTGATTTAGATTTTCAAAAAACTTCATTCTGTGTGATTTTTATAAGCTTGTTTACCCGTGGGGACCTCAATTTAGGTCCCCACCGTGACACAAGTCCCCATGAGTCTGTGTGTTTTCAGGTTTAAGTCCCCACCAGGATATATAAACCTGTACACACACTCACTCTCACACACACACACACGCGCGCACACACGCATGCACGCACACACACACACACACACGCGCGCGCACACACACACACACACGTGTGATTGACGATGCTACTCTGCTCCTGCAGAGTGACCCCAGCTCTCTGATCGATGAAGATGCGGTGTGCTGCATCTGTAACGACGGCGAGTGTCAGAACAGCAACGTCATCCTGTTCTGTGACATGTGTAACCTGGCAGTGCATCAGGAGTGCTACGGCGTCCCCTACATCCCCGAGGGCCAGTGGCTGTGCCGCCGCTGCCTGCAGTCGCCCTCCAGAGCCGTGGACTGTGCCCTGTGCCCGAACAAGGGCGGCGCGTTCAAGCAGACGGACGACGCGCGCTGGGCTCATGTGGTGTGTGCTCTCTGGATCCCTGAGGTGAGCAGTGTGTGTGTGTGCTGCAGAGACCGATTCTTAAAGAACCAGGAAAGGCTGTGATCATCTTGATCTGTGTCTTACATGACTGTGATGGCGTCTGCTGAATTTCATTAATTCACTTTTTTTCCTGCTTCGCTCTGGGATCAACTCACATTAATGAACATTTACTCCAGAAGATAATCAGTCTTTAGATGTTGTGTTGAAGTCTTTTGAATGTGTGACTCCCCGTAAAATTACTGTTACAAATATTACTGTTTGGTTAGATTTCACTGTTTTAGGTTCTGATTCGATTTGATCTTGATTCATTTGGATATCAGGTACAGTACATGTCAGGACAAACTAAAGCTGTAAACTATACAGGAAACCCTGTCAGTTGGTGCATGACTAATATCAAAGGTTAAGCTTAAACTATTACATTTGATTATGTGAGTATTTTTAGATATACTATAATCAAACACCCAAAGAAAAACTTGTGCAGTTTAAAAGTTTGTATATGACCAAGGCAGTTTTTATATCAACATTTTAACGATTTAATTTTTTCTACTCCAATCTGTTGCTGAAATATAAACATTTAAATGGTAGCTGTCATAAAAACTACTTTCATGACTGATTTATTCAAACATACATTCAGTAATGAAACTAAATATAATGAATGTGTAATATAATGCATTTAGCAAAATGCTCTTTTCTAGAGTTATTGACATTGATATGCTATGGATATTGAATGTTATTTCAGGGGTAAATGTGACGTTACGTGACACTTTATTTTCGTCTTTCCACTTTGATCAGTTACATGAGACACGATGCTTTCCATTTAGGCTAGTTCTGTATCTTTCCACATGCCTTTGTTCAGGTTTATTTTGTGTTGTAACAAATAGTAAAGAAGAAAAGATGATCGATTCATGCGCCGCTTAAACTGAGACGCTACAGCGATCTGTCACGCCACATTAAAACAGCATTTATTGCTTGAAGTTTATGATAAAATTGTCAGTTTTAAAGCTTTGTTTCTTTTCTTATTTCAAAAAATGTTTAGTTACTTTGTGAAGCATCAACAAAAAGCAGCATAGACTGAGTTGATCTTGGGATTTAAGAATCGATATCACATCATCAACATGAAGATCGCTCATGAAATCATTAACCCAGCCCTACTGCCAAATAGAATCAGTGCATCCCTAGTTAGTCCATGCGAGTTATTTCACAAAAATGGGAAATCTTGCCTTGGCAACTAGCTGAAATAATAGTTTTTTTAAATATAAATTTAAGTAACCCTGGCTGCACGGAAGGTACTTTTTGCTCAGTTCTTCATCACATTATGTCTGGTTATAACACATTCAGGTGTTGTTTTCCTCATATCATGTCCTGCTTTCCTGACAGGTGTGTTTTGCTAATACTGTCTTCCTGGAGCCCATCGACAGCATCGAGCACATCCCTCCTGCCCGCTGGAAGCTGACCTGCTACATCTGTAAACAGCGCGGCTCTGGCGCCTGCATCCAGTGCCACAAAGCCAACTGCTACACCGCCTTCCACGTCACCTGCGCTCAGCAGGCCGGCCTCTACATGAAGATGGAGCCGGTGCGTGAGACCGGCGCTAACGGGACTTCATTTAGCGTGCGCAAAACAGCCTACTGCGACATCCACACGCCGCCAGGCTCTGCCCGGCCCCTGGGGGGTGTAGGTGGGGCCAGCGTAGGCTCCTCCCACAGTGAGGGCGAGGCGGAGGATGAGGAGGACGTGGCGGGCGGTGAGGAAGACGGGAAGGGCTGGAGCTCGGAGCGCGCCAAGAGGGCCAAAGCCAAATCACGGATGAAGATGAAGAGGGCCAGAAAGATCCTGGCCGAGAGGAGAGCGGCTGCGCCCGTGGTATCAGTGCCATGCATTCCACCGCACAAGTATGCAAGATATTTGCTTTGATCCCAAAATAACATGAATAAATCACCCCCTATAATGTCATGTTGCTCTAACTTTGAGTAATGACACTGAAGGCTGCTGTTTATTTCAAATGAAATCAAAGAATGAACAGGGTTGATGTACACTGCCGTTCAAAAGTTTTGGATCAGTAAGATTTTTAACGAGTCACTTATGCTCAATTATTTGATCAAAAATACAGATAAAACAGTAATATTGTGAAATATTATTCTAATGTAAAACAGCCGTTTTCTATGTGAATGTGTTAAACTGTAATGTATTTCTGTGATCTGCAGCTGTATTTTCAGCATCATTACTCCAGTCTTCAGTGTCACATGATCTTCAGAAATCATAAGAATATACTGATTTATCATCAACGTTGAAACTGTTGCGCTGGTTAGTACTTTTTGTAACCTGTGATAGTTTTTATTTTGATTCGTTGATGAATAAAAAGTTAAAAAGAACAGCAATTCAAAATAGAAAATTTTTGTAACAATGTAAGTTACAAAAGTTACTTTTATCCATTTAAAACATAATTTCTGAATAAAAGTATTAATTTCTTAAAAAAAAAAAAAAGCGAGAGAAAAAAGTTGCCGACCCCAAACTTTTGACACTACACATATTGTAACACAAAATTTCTATTTAAAAAAAAACACTGTTCTTTTTCACATTTTATTTATCAAAGAATCTGGAAAAAAGTATGATGGGTTCCAAAAAATATGAATGTTTCTAACATTGATGATAAATCAGTATATTATTATGATTTCTGAAGATCATGTGACACTGAAGACTGGAGTAATGATGCTGAAAATACAGCTTTGATCACAGGAATAAATTACAGTTTAAAGTATTTTAAAATAGAAAACTGTTAATTTAAATTTCAATAATATTTCACACAGTTAGATTTTTTTCTGTATTTTTGATCAAATACAGACCTTGATGAGCAGAAGAAATGTCTTTAAAAACACAAAAAATCTTACTGATCCCAAACTTTTGAAATTTCAAACGTTTAATGGTTCTTTAGGAAATGTAATGGTCAGATGAAATGTGCAAAGCGCTCTGACACTCCAGAAGCTCTAGTGTGACCGAGCGTGTGGTGTCTCCTGCTGTAGGTTGAGTAAGATCACCAGTAACCTGACGGTGCAGAGAAAGAGTCAGTTCATGCAGAGGCTTCACAGCTACTGGACGCTGAAGAGACAGAGCCGCAACGGCGTTCCTCTCCTGCGGCGTCTCCAGACGCACCTGCAGTCGCAGCGCAACGCTGAGCCGCTCCCCGCCACGGTCTGTACACGGCACGATTCACCGGGAGAAACACCAGCAGGAGCTTCTCACTGATGCTGTGTTTGTGTGTTTGAACAGAGGGACGGCCAGGAGAAACACTCGATGCTGAAGGAGCAGCTTAAAGCATGGCAGAGACTTCGGCACGACCTGGAACGAGCCCGACTGCTGGTGGAGCTCATCCGCAAGAGAGAGAAACTCAAGAGAGAGACTGTAAGGCCCAGTCCCTATTCTGTTTTATACCCCTTCACCTACCACCACTACTATAGCGTTACACGTCATCATACGTCGTCTAGCTCCTACAATACACACACCTATACTGGTGTGCATTAGAGCCTTTAATTACCGTTCTACATTAATGAGCTGCTTACTGACACACACACACACACACATATCAAAGATCGTGCAGCTCACACATCCAGGAGCAAAGAAACTTATCAACGCTGCCTTGTGACTTTTAAGTAATTGTTTAAATATTCGCGTCAATATATTTTCCAGCAATGAGGATAAAATCGCTATTTTTGAAGTAAACTCACTCATTGTAATGAGACGCACATACACAACTTTCATCTCTCTCTCTCTCTCTCTCTCTCTCTCTCTCTCTCTCTCTCTCCAATATTGGAATTATATTCGAATTTAAAAGGCATTTAAATTAGGGGGGGGGGGGGGGGCTTTTGGCTTCTCTCCTGAGGCCACCAGAGGGAGCATCGTGCAAAATATTACTAATGCATGTTTCTTCAAAGCAACAAAATAACACGACTACCTTTGAAAAAAGTGCATAATGTTTATAAACCATATATGATTAATTAAGTTGCTTAAATAATTAGAATAAAAACAGCATCATGTATGAATGTGTAGTTTAATACAAAGGACCGAAAACCAATCACAGAGTACTTTTTCACTTAAAACATGAGATGCAGTGGGATGGGGGAAAACCGTCATAAATTCTCAAGACATTTACATTAATTTTAAATGTCTTTCTAAACATGCGGCTCTCTTGTGCGAGACGCGGGTGTAACGCTGATAGATGTCTCTCTAGAAGATGTGATAAATATGTGTTCTGTGTGAACGGCTTGGTTTCAGTTTTGAGGTAAACAACATCTTCTCCGCACTGATATTCTGTTTTTCCACAGTATTTTGAATGAACAACGTAGCAGCGCTGCATCTAGTGGCTTCAACTGGATAAGCTAAGAAAAGCATTAAAATGCCACGACACCTAAATCATCATCACATCTCGTGCCACCGATAAAGCTGCCTGACGCACTCCTAATATTCGATTACAACATTTTTGCATTCGATTTGTGGATTTCTATTTTAAATTTGAGGAATATTCAAAATGTGAATATTTTTTCGCAGCCCTAATGTCTGTGGTGGTTATGGCCCTGATTAGACATGAAGATATGTTGTGGCACTATCGTGCAGTCAGTAGTGATAACGTTAGCGGTTTTTTGCAAACATTTCTTTGCATAACATGACTGTAAATATGAACACAATTGAATGTAACATAAAACAAATGATTGCTTTTCATTAAAATCTTTATTAATGCCAAAAAATGCTTGCATTTATGGGTCTGTGTAGAAAAGTATTTGTCGTATAAGTTCACTTGCATTCGGTGTTATTTTGACTAGTGCTGGGCGGTATGACCAAAAATTGATATCATGGTATTTGAAAAAATTATACCAGTTTCACTGTATGTGACGGTATTGTTTTTTTCATGCATGACCGGGTGTTAACAACATTTTCTACTGATTGAGAGAGGAAATACTGCAGTAGATTTACTTAGAATGTGCTATTTTACTGTCATGATGAGCGAATGTTGTAGAAAAATTCCACACTAAATAGTGACTAAACACGACCCATTACTACATGTTAACCAGGAGACATCGTCTGATAAAATCAACACGCATCTACTCTGCTGCCTGCGTCTGATTAACAAACTACAAACAAAAAAGTGCATAATATTAACAGACAAACTCATATTTATAATTCCAAACTGCCAGTAAGCGACAGGTGCTTGGAAACGCTGTTCTGTACTCAATTATTGACGAGTCTGCTGCGGTGTGGCCAGCTGAATGCGGTGGTGCTTTTCCGCTCACTGCAGAACAGACCTCGTGCTTGCGGTGTATCACTGGCGACATCTTCATCTTCCAACTGAACCATAGCTAAGGTTTATCCAAAAAAGTCACTAGGTTTGTCAGTATGCATATTCTATGGAAAAAAAGCTGCTAAAAAGTTGCTAAATCTAGTTCTGAAGTCACGCTCGTGTGTGTGAGACTCGGGAGCTGATGGCAGCGGGTGGTGGATATTGTGGATAAGTGCTTCTGTGTCATCACGTTCTACTAGTTCTACAGCTTTAGTTTTGGAACTTTCACGCTTAGCAACACATATACAGTGAAATATCTCTCCACAGTGCAACAGTGAAAAAAGACCCCCCTCAAACAGTGTAGCGTTCCGAACATTGTTTAAACAACATACACCGGTATTGCGATATTTAAAAAATTCATATTGTAAGAAAAATAAACACTGGTATCTGTATGAACCGGTATACCGCCCAGCACTAATTTTGACTGACGTGTATTTCTGTGTTTGTTCAGATCAAGATACAGGAGGTGGTGTTAGAGATGCAGTTGACTCCATTGCTGGTGTTGTTGCGAAGCACACTGGAACAACTGCAGGAGCGGGACACCAATAACTTCTTCACCGAGCCTGTACCTTTAAGTGAGGTACACACGCACGGCCCTTACAGAGGTGTCTTGAACTCCTCTAGGATACTGGATAATCTATAAACTTTCATAGTAATTCTGCTGCTGCTTGTCTTTTGTTTTTCGGTACTCTGTGTTACATAATGTGAAGCTGTTTTTGCGCTGATGCCAGAATTGGCATCCCCTCAGGACCTCAGATGATGCCAGCCCTCAAACAACAGACAAAACTACCAAATTTTGCTATAAGTTTAATTGCAACATATTGCAGTTAATAGTGTTCACCGTCTGTTTGATTACACGTCATTAACTAACTGCATGAAATTTGACTGTACATTTCTGCCATATGGACATCAACTTGACACAGTCACCACTGATAAGCTACTACTAAATATAACGTTGAAACTTTAAAATAGAAACTTAAACTTTCTGTAAAGCTGCTTTGCAACGATTTTTATCGTGAAAAGTGCTAAACAAATATGCTTGAATTGAATTCAATTGAATGTAGTTCTACAAATACTGACAAATGCTTCAGATATAGCCCTTACTGTGAATGTGGTTGTGTTGTGTCTTCTCCAGGTCCCAGATTACCTGGACCACATCGAGCGGCCAATGGATTTCCAGACCATGTGGAAGTGTTTAGAGTCGCATCGCTATCTCAGCTTCGAAGCTTTCGAGGGTGACTTTCTGTTGATCGTCAACAACTGTTTGAAGTACAACGCCAAAGACACTGTTTTCTACCGTGCTGCGCTACGATTGCGAGAAGCAGGTGGCGCTGTTTTACGGCAAGCTCGCAGACAGGCAGAGAGAATCGGATTCGATTACGAGACGGGCTTGCATCTTCCTCGAGAACCAAGCCCGGATTCACCGCACGAACGAGAGCGAGATCGAGAAAGAGACAAAGACAGAGACCGAGAGAGATCAGCATCACTCATTGATGACTGTGAGTATGCTATCTAACAAAAAAATACACTAGCATTTGACTTAGTATTCTTAGCATATTAAATGCCTGTGTCCAGCCTAGGGATGTCAACTTTCAATCGTTCCCATGACCGATCATCGTTTAAATTAATGTACAGTTCTGGCATCAGAACACCAGCTTCCTCACTCGAATGAAAGGGGTTTTTAATCTAAATAAAAGGCTAGCGCACGTTACGCTTGGGATCATTATACTTGTTGGCTCTTTCATATTTTATTTTAAAACAAACTCGCAATGTTTGCAGTTGACACTCCCGCTCAATACCGAGACGGCAGAAAGCGCATTCTGTTTGTTGTCTTTATTTTATAAAAGCACAACATTTTGGTGACATTGTGAGTGCACACAAATAAAAGTAGACCCTTTACAGTGTAAAATTATGAATTACTCTTATGTTTATGAGCAAAAATGACAGTGTATTTTAAGCTGTTTCCACTGTTATTTAGAAAAACATGCAAGTCATTGCGCTGGCTCCTGCAATACATGCCTCAGCTTCCACTCTCTGCACAAACTATTGATACGCGTCTAATATCGCACATTTATCTAGGTTAAATGTTTAAACTAATATTGTGACATGTCAGAAGTATAAATTATTATATGATTTAAAACGGGTTTATGGGTGGATTTTCATATTGGTCTGAACAAAAACTGGATTATTGGATTAAAAGACTGGATTATTGAAAATGCACATTCGTTCTCTGCCAGTAGGAGGTGCTTTTGGGACATCAGAAATATTTACGCGGTAATGGCTGTAAACAAAGCAGTGCTCAGCTCATTAATGATGCTATATCAATGTAAAATGAAAATGCCATCGAAACTTTTCTGAAGACAATCCGTTCCCTTCGGAGGTTCATTTATATAAAAACTTGAATTAGCAAGAATGAGAAAAGTGTGAAAAAATATAGCCTATATTGATGAGGAAAGTCCACTGATGAGTTACCAGCGTTGTCAATCGATTAAAATATTTAATCGCATGATTGTCTTGAGTTAACTCGCGAATAATCACAACTTAATCACACGTTTTTATCTGTTCTAAATGTACCTTAAATTAATAATTTTCATGTTTTTGATACTCTAATCAACATGGGCATGGACAAATATGGATGCTTTATGCAATATGTTTATTATTAGTGAAACCACCATAGTTAGCATAGAGCTTGAAGACTAGACAAAAGGTCATAGATGTTTTTCAAAGAACTTCTAATATCTATTAGACACATGAAAAAGAACATAGAAATACCAGGTTCCCGATACTTCTCTTTCTTTGCACTGAGCAATTTACTGACACAGCTCACTTCTTCTGCAAAATGTAATTATTATTATTTTTTTTATTAGATTTGTCTGCCTCTCTGTGCCACATACTGTATTTTGATGCAGCTAAATTCTCAATAAAACTGTTTTCATTGGCACATTTTACTGTTTCTGTTGTCACACAATGTGAAATATTGACTGAAACGCGACAAATTAAGACTACATAACCAGCTCTCCCTTCCAAGATGTTAATCTGCACAAAAATCCTGATTTATATTCGTGCCGTCGTCTGATAAAATTAAATAGGCTACACATAAGATAAAGACAATAGCTGTGCTGTGATTTTGTCTATACTTGCATATAAAATTAGAGAAGCAACATATCTGTGTTTTAACTGAATGCGCAGCTCCTTTCAGCCGTGCGGTGAACAGAGCAGACGCAGAGAGAGAGGTGTGTGCGCTGGGAGAGACCTCGCGCTCGTGCGGCAGTCAGCTTCTGATGCATAATATTTTCATTTGCTACAAGCAGGATTCACAAGAAGCACGCTCAACTTGGACACGCAGACGGTTGCCGTGGTAATAAACACCGTAAACGGCAACCGTTTGCGTGTCCGCGCTTAATGCGCATCTAGTATAAAGCATTTTAGGGGGCCCTTGGCTTTTGGGGGCCCAAGGCAGTCGCCTACCTTTGCCTAATGGGTGAGTCCACCCCTGTGCTCGTGTCCCGCAGCCCGGTCAAAGCGCAGAGCCTGATATGAAGCAAGTAGCCTATCTGGGGAAATTGCATTTAAACGTGACTTAGTTACTACATTTCTATTGCTTTCCATGTTGAAGGACTTTGTATTGTTTCTATTTCAATGCACTTTTAAAGTTTGATCACTTAATTTGTACATTATTGAATTATTTTCTCAAAGATCCAGCCCAAAATTAAACTGCTTAATCGAGCGTTGATAACTTTAATCAATTACATCTTGATCATTGATTAATTGTTGACATCCCTAGTCCAGCCCCAACATTAAATTAAAATCATTCACAGTCGTAGTTTTGACAAAGTTTAACACATTTTTGTTGTAAAAAATATTAAATCAAGGTTGTACACTGTTTTCAGACATGTTTCAAATTTTGGTAATAGGATTGCAGATATTGTAGACCTCAGAAAATAAATGATTGAATGAGACCTCAAATCTAGGCCCTAGCCCGGCCCGTGTCCGACAGCTTATCAGAATTACCGGCCCCGGCCCGTCTTTTTCCACCCTTCTCCCAAAACAGCGTATACTACCGTTTCAGCTATTAAAGTAGTTCAGTTTTCTATGTAATGGCAAAATTATTATATTTCATTTCGTTTTTTGTTTTTTTAGTTAATTTAGAAAAATGTTTGGAGCATTTTCTCTTTGTTAAATATACATTTTTGTTTTTTAAAGTAATGACCAAGCGGCCAGCGGCAGACACTTGGCTGATCATATTCTTTGTTTGATCAATTTAGCCTTCTCAAATTATTACGACTTGCCTAAAATAAAATCTATAGATATAAAAGTTCAAGCATATAACGATGTTTAAACGTTAAACCTTGATAAATGTACACTGTATCCAATCGTTTGTGTGGAGAGTGGATGCTAAAGCACTCTTTGCAGGACACGGAGGCGCCAGCGCGATCACTTTTATTTTATTTTTTCAGTTGAAAAACTTAAAATAGGCTATGCCATCATTTTTGCTCATTAAGATAAGAGTAATGCATAATTCGGAACTGTAAAGGGTCTACTTTTATTTGTGTGCACTCACAATATGAACAAAACGTTGTGCTTTTATAATATAAAGAAAACCAACATGATGCACTTTCTGCCGTCTCGTCATGAACACTCGAAACTCAGCGAATACATGCCTCACAGGCATGATAAATATATCTATAGAAAGCTTTAAATTACTATTTAACGAAATAAAACAAATCGAAAACAAAAACTCTTTCATTATAATCCGTGAAGATGCATATCTCTCTGAAGGCGCATCTAATGAGTAGATGGCGAGTCAGGACCAGCAACTTCATCCTTGTGACACAGACTCAGAAAACACGAGTTTATTAGTAAATAATTAAAATATCTCCTTACTATTCCCCCCTAATTACTTTTGCTGGGGCTTTGCGACAAGCTTTAGCCAATTGTGTGTATTTGAACGCAGAACTCGAGCCACTCTTGACAGTTGTTTCCACCAGCACTGGATGTCTAAAATATAAAAATAAGGAGAAGCCTAATACAGGCCTGAGACCCGGCCTGCGTTTGAACTATGATGTGAAAATTGGCCCGAAGCCTGGCCCTTGGGGCATAAAAAAGTCAGGTCCTGTCAGGCCCTGGCTGAAATGCAGGGCTGTACTCCAAAGGTTAAACAGCTCGCTTCACTGACGGTTTTCTGAAAAGACACATAAAGGTTTCAGGTCATGTTTTGCACCTTTTTACATGGAAAGTCAATGTTCTGTTGTGGTCTTCTCTGACAGATTTCCTGGTGGAGAATCGGCGGCGTTTGCCTGTAGAGGAGCAGCTGCAGATCCTGGAGGCGCACTACATTGATGTCATGTCAGGGAAGCACAGCATCGGTCAGTCGCGGCGAGCTAAAGCCCTGAAGAAAGAGATGACGGTACTGAAGCGGAAGCTGGCCCACCAGCGCGAGGGCATCTGTGGCATGGGCAGCCTCGAGTCGGGCCTGTCGCTGGAGCGCGGCTCGGTCCTCGTGCATCACGGCTCAGGGGGAAACCGGCACGATGAAGGAGAGAGCAGCAGCCATGAGATCGGTGGGAAAGGTCAGAAAACAGCTTTGAACCAACCCCAGATAACCCCAGTGTCATGCTGTTAGTTTACAAAACAATCAGACTTGAGATTTTCCCCGGTGGAGAATAAAACGGGTTCAAATAAATTGAAATGTATAGTGTTATTTCTTTGTAAATTAAGGAAGCTCTCATTAAACTTAAAATGGCCATAGAACTTGCATATGAAGAAATAATATAATTGGCCACAAAAAGCTGGTTTGTGTTGGATTGAACTGTGCAGGAGGATACACCAATTACTGTTGGTCCACGTCGATAACTAAAAGAAAAGAAAAGGAAAGGAAAAAAACGGCATACTGTTTTTTTCTGCTCTTATAAATCTTATTAAAATATATTACACCATTCGACCCAAACAAGGTCTTCGTCAGGTCTTTGCCACTTTAATAGCTACCACACACAGACCACACAGTTTAACATATTTGTGACCAAGGACCACAAAACCAGTCATAAGGGTCAATTTTTTAAAAAAGAGATTTATACATCATCTGAATAAATAATCTTTCCACTGATGTATGGTTTGTTATGATAGGACAATATTTGTCTGAGATACAACTATTAGAAAATCTGGAATCTGAGGGAGCAAAAAAATCTAAATATTGAGAAAATCTCCTTTAAAGTTGTTCAAATGAAGTTCTTAGCAATGCATATTACTAATCAAAAATAACGTTTTGATATATTTACGGTAGGAAATATCTTCATGGAACATGAAGCATTCGCGGGCTGAGTTATTGTGCCCCCACTTTCCATCCTCTCCCCTTCTTGCTGAACGTGATGGATTTCTAAAGCGAAAGTGAAACCGATAAAACAGCGCACATAAGAAAGCGATTGCACGTGATTACACACACACACACACAACGTGATTTGTGCCCCCTCTATAAATTCAAATGCCCCCCTGATGGAGGTGCCCTGGTGCCGGCTCTGACTCCGATACACAAGACTAAAATCAATAGAATCTAAAAGCTTGAAGTGTCTACTTGACACTTAAATGAACGAATTCTAATCAAAAAGTAATATTCCTGATTATGTAATCCCTATGAAAGTAAAGCGAGGTACAGTCTTTCCCGTATCTGAGCTCATTATATGCAGTCACCTGCGCGCAAACGCCCTCACCTACAAAAAAATAAAATAAAAACAGATTAAAATTTTTTTCATCATTTTTGAAAGAAGACCTGCTATGAGGAATTTACCTCATAAGAACAGTGCGATCTGACATGGCTTTATTCAGCAGAGAAGATCAGTTCTGTCATTTATTCTTTAGTTTTGACATAAACCTGTCTGGATTTTACTAGTTGGGCTTTTCCCGAACATCTTGCCAAACTGAAATGTATTGTTTAACGTTTAAGCCTTTTTGTTATTCAGATATTTTGCAGAGTATTTCTATTTGTTAACCAAAGAATGTTAAAAAAAATTTTCATAACATTTTTTAAGTATTACAGTTGTATTAAAGCTAAAAGGCTAAACTATTCTATGTTTGACTCGAATTGAAAGGATAAAGAGTTTAATTTCTATTAAGGTTTATAGGGATTTTAAGATGTAGCCTAATTAGCGATTTTAATAATTAAGTTACTTATTGAGTAACTTGAGTACTTTTCAGACAGAGTAATTAGTAAAGTAATTTAAATACAATATTGATGATGTAATTAGTAACTGTAATTAATTACTTTTTGAAAGTAACTTACCCAACACTGTTTGGCATAAAAGAGAAATGTATAATTTTGATCCATAAAATGTATTGTTGGCTATTGCTACAAATATACCTGTGTTACTCATGACTGCTTGTGCTGCAGGGTCACATATAGGCTTTTCTATCTCTCTGTAGATCTGAGCACATCATCATCTGCTCTGGCCCCTGAGGTAGGCCGGCGTACCTCTGTCCTCTTCTCCAAGAAGAACCCTAAAGCCGCCGGGCCTCCCAAGCGTCCGGGTCGACCCCCTAAGAACCGAGAGGCGCTGCATGGACCGGGGGTGCTGGGGTCCAGTCCAATAGGCCCTCCGCAGCTCCCTTCACTCACCTCGTCCCGCAAGAGACCCCACAGTCCCCAGTCCAGCTCCAGCTCTGAGACCGACAGCGAGCACGATCACCTCATACTGGGTACGTCTGTTCCACATGCTTCTAAGGCAGCATCATGACTGACATGCAGCCTAATAAGTGACACATGCAGATGACTCGACATTGGCGGAAACTCAAACAGCACTCCTCACACAGAGCGTCTCAAAGTCTGATGATGGCATGTTGCTCAGCTAACCCTTACCATACTTTACTAAGCATTTTATACACCGCATCCAGAAATAATGGATACCATCGTCCACATTTAATTAGATGTGAGTATTTTTAAAAAGTACTTCTGGATATTTAATGAATATGACTTTGAGTGCAAGTTTCATGTAAAGACCAGGTAACGATATCAAAATCTCATGATACGATAATATTGCGATATGTAGTCTACGATACGATATTTATTGTGATACTTAAAAAAAAAAAGACAAATGAAGAATTGGAAAAAAAGAAAGTACATTTTGAAGTGAAATTATTCTATCTAATGCACTTTGAGAGTTCAAAATTAAGAGCTGCAACCCATGTGCTTAACTAAGAAAACTTAATTCAGAAAAAAGTCAGTGAATTGACTTTAAAGGGGACTCAACCTTCTCTTTATTTGTGATATGCTGTCTCAGTCTAACTTACATTCACACTGGTGTTTTAGGAAGCCAAACAAATTAGAATTCAGTGTGAACGGAGCGGAAAACACCGGATCACGAGCTGATCATCTGAACAAAGTGTGTGTTTCGCTTTGAAACATGCAGCGAAACAGACTTGATGAAGAGATTAAGCCATATTGTGCTTTCAGTTTGAGTTTGTTTGACACTGTGCCAAAGCATAATGGCCCAAAACACAACTTTAAAAGCCTTTTATGTTTGTGTTGTGATTGGCTCTTTCATTTGAAAGGCAGGAGGTGGCATAAAAATATATGCACAACAATTTATGAAATTAATGTTATTTTAAATATCCTATATACGGTATATACATTTTAAAACAACTAATAGGAACTCATTACAAGGCTGTAATATTATGATAATTCGTTACTGTCGATTATTGCTTTTGCTATTGTAATGATTATTGTTAAATAAGAGCATACAAACCATTTTTGTGTTTGGGGAAACGGCATGCCATATTCTTAGGCTACTCAGGCGAAACGATCTGAACATTAGTGCTTTTTTATGCATTAGAAAATCAAAACTTCACCTTGGCTATTTCAGTAGCATGGAAACCAAAATGATTATTCAGACTGGGAATAAATGATATGCAGAAGGTGAGCAGCCTCTCACTGAAGCGGTCATGGCTTATGTTGAGCGCAGGTTCTGCATGTTTGCATCTCCTGTTATAATCACTGACGATCTCTACACTGCCAAACAAATCTCATACTCGTATTATAAACAACAAAGTGCAGATGTGATGTGAGGATTTGCAAGAGTGCTGCGCAGCGGATTTCTTCACTGCTAACTAATCTGAACGCCTCTGATTGGCCGTTGCATTAATGTGCATGTGACTTATATAATGCTCCGTGCTAAAGAAGGTTGTCAAAAGAGAAATCTTTGAATGCAACGTGAGCAGATCTAAATGTAATGCTGCAATTGACACTTTTCATTCATTTTCACATTTAGCTTAAAGCATGACTTTTATAATCAATTAAGTTTAATTGTGCAGTTTTTGCCCCTTATCTTGAATTTGGGGGGCATTTTTGTTGAGTTTGGTGGCATTTTTGCCTCAGGCCCTTATTCATTTCCGACTCTGGCCTCTATACAGCTACTTACAGTCTCTGGTAACACTTTGATCAAATTGCCAGTTCAAATTTGCATTTTCTGCGGTTCTTCGCTGAATCCTGCCGGTTTAACTGGATGCTTGTCAAGGTTTCAATCATCACCGCTCATATTCACACGCTGACTATGAGGAAACTCCCACACTTCTCTGCGAGTCAGATGTTTTCTGTAAAGAGGCTTGAATCCTGGGAAGTCCCCACCATCAGAAGACCCATGAAGACTCCAGGACGAGTGCTTGAATGGAAAACAAAGCCTGGTTCACCAAAAAAGTCACTATTTACCCACCCCAGTGTTTACTTTTTTAGTGGAAAACAAGAAGTGTTGATCATGCAGCTGTTTTCTGTACAGCGGCTGTTTAGGCACAGAAAGGATGTATGACATCCGTATGATTGGAATTTTACTCCTGTCATTTACATCAGTCAGCCGTGTCAGTGATACACATTACTAGAGAGTAATTAAGCTTGTCAGATTGTAATAATGAGAACAAAACCTCACACGTTTCATAATTTTCAATATCACCAAAGTGGAGCTTGTTGCTGTTTGTGAACAGACATCTGGAGAAACTCATGGTTTGTGATCAGTTGAGCTCCAACAGATGTGTCAGTGTAACTGAGTTTCTTTTCATGCTGTGCTCCTCTCAGATCTTCACAGTAATGGTTTTGGTGGAAGCAGTCAGCCGAAAACTGAGAGTTTCCTGGTGTACAGGAACGAGCGCAGTCTGCCACGCTCCAGCTCCGACTCAGAGTCCACCAGCAGCAGCAGCAGCAGCGCCGCGTCCGACAGGACCAGGTACACACTAACACACTCACGCATTCACACACTCACACAACCTTATCCTGTTTTTGTTTAGTCAAGTTTGTCAATGAAACGTATGAGCATTTTAGTCAAGGTTTAGTCACATTTTCATCATGCTGTAATTCCTTGAATGAAATTCCTAGTAATTCCAAATGGCAATAGCCTATGTTTCTCTGTTAAAACAACAGAGCTTGAGTAAGTGCATTTATTCAGTGATCACAATCGCAAACAATATGAGATCTCGACTGTGACAGAACAGAGCGGCTGAGTGACGCTTTCATTTAGCTCGCTAAACTCCAGCTTGTTTCTTGGTGTTTTCAGATCATCATTGGCACCACTTCTCTTTCGTCCTTTTTTTTTTGACAAAAATAAAAAGAGGTTTTTGGTCAAGTTTCAGCTGCACAGTCCTTAAGAATGTGTAATGTGAAGCGTTTAACTCCCACGCAGAGTTTACAGTGTAGTGAACAAGCACCTGCTGATCTGTTTGGAGAGAGCGGGTTGATGTGAATGATGTGAATGCACGAGAGGGATGCCAGTGTCACGAAGTGCTGTTGTTTTTCTCTCCGCAGCACCACTCCTTCTAAACAGGGCCGTGGAAAAGCCTCGTTCTCACGCTCGGCCTTTCAGGAGGACAGCAGCGAGGAAACGTCCGGCACGGAGAACGACTCCTACTCCATGGGAGGATCCCGAGGAGTGTCTCACTGTGAGTGCAGCAGACGCGCTTCAGACCGGCCCGCAATCGCTCTGTCCGTGGCCTGACCTGTGTGTGTGTGTGTGTGTTTGCAGTGGTTCGGGGCCGGGGCCGCTCTGGATGCTGGATGAGTTCAGATGACTACAGCTCTCTGGTTGCTCTGGATCTGGTGTGGGCCAAGTGCAGAGGATACCCATCATACCCCGCTCTGGTGAGTGTCGCACTGCATGCTCCTGTCCATGAAAGCTACACCGCTGCAATGTCTGGGGTCATGTTTCATACCAAAAAGAAGTGTAAAGCAGCAGACATTTTGAAGAATAAAAGAAATAAAACGTGGCCGGCTCCATCATTTTGAGAGGGTTTGACTCAGAAACACATTTAGTTTCAATCACTATATGAAATGGAAAGCCCTCTGTTTGTGCTCCAGACCAAGATTATTTTTGTAAACGAAAACTAAGACGAAAACGATTGAGCAAAAAACATTTTCATAAACTGAAATAAAATAAAAACATCAAAATAAATGAAAAACTGCCATATTGACCTGAATATAAGATGTTTTTTTTTTCTTGAAAATGCATCTGAAAAAACGCGGTGGTTTTGTTCAGGGTCTAGACCAGAGGTACTCAGCAGGTGGCCTGTCGGCATTCATTTTGTGGCCCTGAAGATTAATGTATTTTTATTACAGTTTGCGCTCAAAATATTAGGCAATTTAATTTTTTAAATTTTTTTTATTAAATGTAGCCGCAGTAGTAAAAGCAAGCAATAAATATACTTTATTATAATGAAAATACCAGAGATGGCTTGAAGAACACAGTTAGCCCATGTATTGTCGCGTCATATGTTTATTGTCGTATACTGTTGGTAGGGTTGGGTATCGTTCAAAAATGTTCGATACCGGTTCCTGAACGATACTTTTTTCGATACCAATTTTATGAAAACAGTTTTAACAAGATTACATTATCTCAAAAAACTTTGGTTTTATTTTTTTCAGCTTGTGGACATGTATACAGACTCAAAGACTCATCTCCTGAGCCACTGCACAAAGGAACAAAATATAGCCAACACAATAAATCAGTGCAAATAATGTTAATAAAGCTCAAATAGTTTTCAGTTTACACTAGTGCATGCTCGTTTTAAAACGCATAGCTCAGACAGAATCATCATTTCTATTCATTTATTCTAGGTTGTTAAAGACTTCAAGAAATTTAAAATCTTTATCCTCTTTCATAAGTGGATGTTTTATTTTCTTTCACCACATGTTTTATTGTTATTAAATTCTTGTCTATAAGACAAATTGCCATAATATAAGTGATAGCAAAAAAAATTAAAATATTAGCGGTGAAATGTCGCCCGATTATGTCAAACGTCATACGCTCACTGGATGTCATGATGACAACAAATGTCATGAAGGAAAAGTTTCAATATCTCGCCTGCAATTTCGGACCTTCTCCAAAAAGACATAAAAAAATAAGAAAAAATAAACAAATGATTTACAAGTTTAACGTGCGTTTATCGAAGTAGGAAATATAATTAGTGTTCTTGAAATATGAAATAGAAGCGGGTCCGGATTGAATTCCCTCCGGGTCCGGATCCGGACCGGAGTCCGGACTTTGAGAAGCACTGGTGTAGAGGGAGAAGAGCAGTGGGGAGAGAACGCAGCCCTGAGGAGCTCCAGTGCTGATGGTTCGAGTGCTGGATGTGAATTTACCAAGCTTTACTAACTGTTGTCTGTCTGTCAGGAAGCTGTTGATCCACTGACAGACGGAGGTGGGGACGGAGAGCTGAGTTAGTTTATTTTGAAGGGTTTCCTTCAAAGCTGAAGTCCACAAACAGGATCCTCACATAAGTCCCTGGTCTGTCCAGATGCTGCAGGATGAAGTGCAGTCCCATGTTGACTGCATCATCCACAGACCTGTTTGCTCTGTAGGCAAACTGCAGGGGGTCCAGTAAGGGACCAGTGATGTCCTTCAGATGAGCCGAAACCAGTCTTTCAAATGATTTCATGGCTACAGACGTTAGAGCCACAGGTCTGTAGTCATTAAGTCCAGTAATTTTGGGTTTCTTTGGGACGGGGATGATGGTGGAGCATTTGAAGCATGAGGGGACTTCACACAGCTCCAGTGATCTGTTGAAGATCTGTGTGAAGATGGGGGCCAGCTGATCAGCACAGATTTTTAGGCAGGCTGGTGACACACCATCTGGACCAGGTGCTTTCCTTCTTTTGTTTTTCCTGAAGACCTGGCACACATCATCTTCGCTGATTTGAATTGTAGGTGTGGGGGAGAGAGGGGTTGCTGGAGGTGTTAATGGTTGTGTGGAGGGGTGTTCTGGGCGGGTGTGGGGTGATCTTTCAAAATGACAAAAGAACTTGTTCAAGTCGTCTGCCAGGTGTTGATTCTCCAGAGTGCTGGATGATGGTGACTTGTAACTGGTGATATCCTTCATTTCTATCCACACTGAAGCAGGATCACTGGAAGAGAATTTGTTCCTGAGCTTGTCAGAATAATTCCTCTTTGTCACTCTGATCTCCTTTTCCAGTGTGTATTTGGCCTGTTTGTACAAGACTTTATCCCCCTTTCTGTGAGCATCTTCTTTGGCCTGACGGAGCTGTCTGAGTTTGGCAGTGAACCATGGTTTGTCATTGTTGTAGAATAGATGAGTCCTGGTAGGAATGCACATGTCCTCACAGAAACTGATATAAGATGTTACAGTCTCTGTGAGCTCGTCCAGATCGATGGCAGCGGCTTCAAAAACAGTCTAATCAGTGAGAGAGAAACAGGCTTGTAAATCCTGCTCTGTTTCATTAGTCCATCTTTTAACAGTTCTTAATACAGGCTTCGCAGACTTAAGTTTCTGCCTGTAGGTCGGAATAAGATGAACCAAACAGTGATCAGAGAGTCCTAAAGCTGCTCGTGGAACAGAGTGATATGCGTCCTTTATTGTTGTGTAACAGTGATCCAATATATTACTGTCTCTGGTGGGACATGTGATGTTCTGTCTGTATTTTGGCAGTTCACGGGAGAGATTTGCTTTATTAAAGTCCCCGAGAATGATTAAAACAGAGTCCGGGTGTTGTTGTTCACTCTCTGTGATCAGATCAGTGAGTTTTTGTAAAGCTGTGCTCACGTGCGCTTGCGGTGGAATGTAGACTCACGAGAATAAACGAGCAGAACTCCCGCGGCGAATAGAACGGCTTGCAGTTAATGAAGAGCGTTTCTAGATCTGAACAGCACATCTTCTTTAACACAGTTACATCTGTACACCACCTCTCATTGATGTAAAAGCATGTCCCGCCGCCGCGCGATTTCCCCGTTGATTCCGTGTCCCGATCTGCTCTGATCAGCTGGTAATTAGGCAGATGAATCGCGCTGTCCGGTATGTCGCCATTCAGCCAGGTTTCCGTGAAACACCGTGAAGTTTGTCCGTTTTGTTGGGTAGAGAGCGGAGATTCGCCAGATGGATGCTAGGCAACGGCATTCGAAAACCACGCTGTCCGTCTCTGTCTCTCTTCCCCCGTCTGCGCCTCCTGTAGCGTTTGACCAGAGCTACGGCTCCGCCAACTACAATGTCCAGCAAAACGCCCGAAAAATCAAAATCCGGTAAAAGATTTTGTGGTGTGTTCTGCCGAATGTTCAACAAGTCATCCCTGGTAAAACTGATCGTATTTGAAAAACAAACAAAAACAGTACAAACACTGGAGAGCAATGCACAATAGCTGCCATCAGCGGCGCCATTTTTCCTTCCTATATGGTTAATATAAATATGAAAAATAATACTACTTTCTGAAGTACTTTGTGAACTATGTTTGCTCAAGAATGTTTGTAGTTTTAGCATTTTGAATTTGTACAATATTCCGTTCAATATAGCAAAACAAACTTTTAATCCAATTTTTGGTAACACTTTAAAATAAGGTTCCATTTATTAACATTAGTTAATGTATTAACTAACATGAACAAACAATGAACAATGCATTTATTACACTATTTATTAAACTTTGTTAATGTTAGTTAATGAAAATACAGTTGTTCATTGTTTACTCATGTTAGTTCACAGTACATTAACTAATGTTAACAAACACAACTTATAAATTTAATAATGCATCAGTAAATGCTGAAATTAACATTAACTAAGATTAATAAATGCTGTAGAAGTATTGTTCATTCTTAGTTCATGTTTACTAATGTTGTTAACTAATGTTAATAAATGGAACCTTATTCTAAAGTGTTACCCAATTTTTTGTTCCAGATTTTTACTCTAACAAAAAAAAAAAAAATATATATATATATAGCCTGATGGGAACAAACTTACTCTGTAAGTGATTTTAAAACATAAGACAGTAGCCTACCCAGATGTGAAGACCACAGTAAGATTTCACTTCTACTGATAATGAAGTGTTGCTAGGCTACTATGAGATGGATAGACTAAATGTTATATAATTCAGATGGGCTACCTGTTATTTTAGTTACATCAGAAAGTGTATATTTTAAATGTGATTGGTACATTTTACCAGTGTTTACCATGCATTCAAAACAAAAATTAAAATAGGAAAAACAAATTAAATAGGAAAATAATTTAAGAAAAAAAAATTCTTAATAAAACACGAGATTTGGTTTTCAAAAAGCCTTTTCCAAAAGGTACATCTTGAAAAATTGGCAATCAAACTAAATTAGCCATTCTAAATCGTGCTTTCAAGAAAAATAGACCAGCATCGCCCCAGAAAAAAAGATAAGTGCATTCTTGCTGTAAACAATAAAAACTTTTGCCTACATCTTGTGAACAATCTGCCAGGCTGTTTTGAACAAATGTGCATAAACTACACGCTTATAATTCTTCATAAATGAAAAGAGCAAATTTAAATATGCCTTTACTGTTAAATGCCATTGTCTCTCCTTAAACTCTGCAGTGTATATGTGGCCATTGGTCCTTTATAGAAGCATTAAAAATATAAAATTATATAGACTACAGAAAGCAAGCAACAAGCACTCCCTAAGCTGTCATTAATTAAAATATCATGCATGTGTAATACAGTGCATATATTTAAATTGATTTGATCTATATGTGCTTTTTTTTTTTCTTTTCATGGCTAACTGAAAATCTATGCACGTGGCTTTCCTGAGGTACAAGTAATGTACATCTCATCTGATGTTCATCCTCTTTTATTTATTTATTTTTTGCTGTAATTTGTAGTAAAGAGGAGTTGATCAGAGGAGAGAAAAAAAAGAAAACCACAAATATATATAAAAAAAAAAGAAAAAAGTATTTGAAATTTTTTCCAAAAAAACTCATTTTGATAAACACAATGAATGTTGTTTTTCCATTGGCATTTGTATTGAGTCGACAGTAGAGCAGCAGTGAAGGGATTGATGTGCAGGCACTCAAAGCACTGTTTAAGTAACACTGTGGAACAATAAATAACCCAAAATAATAAAAGGGATGTAACTGCAGCACCTGACCTGTGATCAGACGTGTGGAGGAGCTCCTGTGGAAACTGCTCCCTCCACAGTGACTGAAGTTACTGTGTGTGTCCAGCAGGGGCCGCTTCAGTCCTCTCTTCTCATTTTGACACGTGTGATATCCTTCCCTCAGATCATTGATCCCAAGATGCCACGGGAGGGCGTGTTCCACCGGGGCGTCCCGATTCCTGTCCCTCCTGTAGAGGTGCTGAAGCTAGGAGAGCAGATGACACAGGAGGCAAGGGAACATCTCTTCCTCGTGCTCTTCTTCGACAACAAGAGGACCTGGTTAGTCACGCACTCCTGTTCTTCCTCCTGCTTGTTGTTCTTAGGAGAGAGACAGCTTGCCATAACTATGTACACAAACACGCACTAATGCATTGGTGTCTTTGCTCAGAGGTGTGTGTCTGTCGAAAGTGAGAAATCTTAGCTAGACTATCATTCAAAGGTTTGTGCTCCGTTAGACTTTTGTTTGTTTTTCAAAGAAATTAATACTTTTATTGATAGGGGACGTATTAAATTGGTCAAAAGTGCCAGTAAAGACATTTGATTTCTATTTCAAATAAACGCTGTTCTTTTGAACTTTCTGTTCATCTGTGAATCCTGAAAAATAAAACGTATGACAGTTTCCATAAAAATATTCATCAGCGCAACTGTTTTCAACACTGATGATAATCAGAAATGTGTCTTGAGCAGCAAATCAGTATATTAGAATGATTTCTGAAGATCATGTGACATAATGATGCTGAAAATTCAGCTGCGCATCACAGAAATACATTACAGTTTAACAGATATTCACAGAGAAAACAGCTTTGAAATTGTAACATTTGACAAGATTATTTTATGCAGCCTCGGTGTGCACGAGAGACTCCAGTCCAAACATCTTGCCGACCACAAACCTATAAAAATATGTTGCAAATATTTGCAAAGGTTAGTTTTTGTTTGATGACTGAAGTTGTGTGAGTCAGTTGAGTTGAGAGGAGACTGCTTTGCATCATTTTTTATCAGAAAGTATATGAAGAGTTCATTTGCAAAAGTAGATAACTCTGTTTTTAACCATTTTGAAAAATCATGTATTATTCATTGTGCATTCCAATTAATCTGCAGGCGGGTTATTTTGATTAGGTTAAAAAATAACTCAAAAAGACAGCTAACACAATAAAAATATGATAACATAATAAAAAAAACATGATTTTTGAAAAAAAAAAAACGGGGTTATCTGTTTTTGCAAATAAGCTCTTCACATGTTGCTCCTGTGCCGGTGGAAACTGCACCCTGTCACAGGAAACACTGATTTTCTTCCTCATGTTTTGATGTCGCTGCTGTGATGTGAGGAATCTTCCACACTTAGTCGTAGAAACTTCTGTTGGTAATTTTCCCACCGAAGTGACAGACGTGACGGATATATTTTTCTCAGCATGCGGTTTATGCCTTTGATCTCTGACTCTTAACTCTTACATTGTCATTCAAAAACCTAGAAATGCATCATTCTCATATATTTCACAACTAAGCACATTTTGCTGTAATTGCTGTACCGTGATGCCCCACATCTCATTCTCATTACTGTAGAGTGTCTTAAAGTTCGAGTTTTGAGGTGGGTTTTGGTCATTTTCCAGCATTTCAGTGCTGATTATTCTTAATGATCACACAATCATTACTGTAGGACAGGGGCTTTCCTGAAGCATCATGATAAATGTAGGTGGTGCTTAGTATTCATTATAAAACATCATAATGATCTTTGCCGTTACAAGGCTCTATAATGCTCGTTGATGTTGATCCACTTTGACCTTCTCATGAGAGCGATGTAACCCTGTCAGCATCTCTGAACATCCTGTGCAGCAAACAGAGAGAAATAGGCCAGAGGAAATGGACTGAAAGAACATGTGACAGTACAAGCAGGGATGGTGTCAGTATTCGTGTGCTGTCAAAATGTCCTACTTCCAATTTCAGAAGTCCTGATTACAAACATGTAGCATTCAAGTGCTGTTGGACTGAATAGGAATCGTGGAGGATGCCAGGTTTCCTGGTAAAATCTTATTGAAGCCAAAATTGTAGATATTTAATTTTGAATAAAATGTAGCATTCCATTCATTGACAACTATATCATCACTCACAGTGCTATCTTTACAGTTAGCGTGTTGATGAGTCTGGATTTTCAGTTAAATACATGCTGTTTTGCTGTGTATAAAACATACAAAATGCTTGAAATGGTTATTGCACTACTATGTGCATGACTTTCACATTAAAACAAGGTGATCTTGCTTTTGTGGGGAAAAAGCATACCTGTCCCAGCAGCAAATTGTTTTCCCCTCCACCATGCTTAAAGTTTATGGTCTGCACAACTCAGAAACATGGGTTTAAAAATGATAGTAGTAGGTTTATTGGTCAGATTTTGGTTTTATCAACTAGCTCAGGGATGGGCAACTTCGGTACTGGAGGGCCACAGTCCTGCAGAGTTTAGCTCCAACCCTAATCAAACACACCTGAACCAGCGAATCAAGATCTTCAAGATCACTATAAAGCTACAATCAGGTGTGTTTGATTAGGGTTGAAGCTAAACTCTGCAGGACTGTGGCCCTCCAGTACCGAAGTTGCCCATCCCTGAACTAGCTAGTCAAATGTGTTGTGCGATGACATAAAGCAGGGTTCCTCAAATCTTTCCCTGGAGGTCCAATCTGCTGCAGAGTTTAGCTCCAATCCTGATTAAACTCACCTAATTTTCTAATGATCTTGAAGACTCTGATTAGAAGAAGAATTGTATGTGGAAGATGCACCGTTACAACTTCTGTGGGGCGTGAAGAAACAGTAATGTAACTAATTACTGTTGCCAGAAAGTAATAAGTAACAATATTACTTTTGAAAGGAGTAACTAGTAATGAGTAATATATTACATTCATTGAGTAACTAGCCCAACACTGATTGATGTGTAGTTGTAAAGTTACTTATAGTTAGTAGAATGTCTAAAGTGGACTATCAGATAAAGTGTAACCAGTTATCTTTATAGTTATCGTTCTTGGTGTGAATGGGTCTTAAATCTGTGTGTGTGTGTGCAGGCAATGGCTGCCGCGCTCCAAACTGGTTCCTCTGGGCGTCAATCAGGATCTGGACAAAGAGAAGATGCTGGAAGGCCGGAAGTCGAACATCAGGAAGTCTGTTCAGTTAGCGTATCACCGCGCCATGCAGCACCGCAACAAAGTCCAGGGCGACCCCAGCAGCGACACGAGCGACAGCGACTGAATGCACGCGGTTTACACGACTCCAGACGGTGATGCATTTCCACTGAAACACACTCTGATACTCTCTACTCTGGTGCTAAAGCGCTTCGGGCCCGGTGTGAAAGACTGGCGCGTCAGGCGTGTGTTTAATGTTAGATGTGGCTGTAGATACACAGTCCGTTTACCTCACACTACAGCCAATATTCCAGATTCGATGAACACACTCTCTGTCAGACCTCTCCTTACCACAGCAAAAATAAAACCCAATCCGGATTCTAAAGCGCGCTGTGTGACGTGTGTGCGTGCCAGAATCCATGTGAACGCTGGCAGATGAGGCTGATGTGAAAAGCATGCTACACTTTTATGCAGAACATGCACAAGTGAAACGTGATAATGTATTTATTTGTTCTTCCAAACGATCCTCCTCTCCCCATGAAGTCACCCGCACATCTGGTGAAACGGTGTATCTGTTGTGTATATTTCTCTCATGTTCTGTATTGTTCGTTAAGAACGAATGAACGAATCCATGACTGTTGTCTGACCATGTGCCAGTTCTGTAGAACTTTTATACAGTATATATATAAATAATACAAGCGATAGACTTTAATAAAAAAAGGTTTGAGTTTTGTACGTTTCTTTCCTTTTTTTAAATATTATTTTTATTACATTTTCTCGAAACACAAGACTGACACATGTACATACCGTGTCTGTAACAACACTTACAATGTACAAAAAACCAAACAAACACCAGGGGCTCTTATCACATAAAACTAAATATGATAGCACAAACCAGTATTAGGTTAATACAGTATTTACTTTGGAAGTTAGATTTAATAATCCATTGCAAACAATAACAACCACAGCTGTAAGGGGTTCATGTAATGCACATTAAAATATATTTTAATACCTAATCAAGAATGTTGATCCTTGCACACCTGCTTCTTAGTTTTTTGTTGGTTTTGTTCTGGTTTTTGGTGAATGATCAAGAATCTATGTAGAAATGGGTGTGAACTCAAGCTTGAGTAATCTCTGTTAATTAACCAAACCATCATTCGTGATTAGTAGGATTAACCCTAATGTGCTTTTCTGTACATTTTGAAGAGGATGTTCTTTTTTCTGAAAAAGCTAGTTGCTGTTATTGCATTTCACTAAAACTTACTGACTTTGTTCACAGTTTTTTTGGGGGGGTAATTTTTCCACTTAGCAGTTACTTCAGTGTAAGTTTTGTGGATTTGTACTTTGCTAAATTGACTGTAACACTCTCTTAGCTTTCGTGTTTCAACACACCTTTCCTCAAGCCACGAGATTTCAGCTAATAATCATCACGAGTCGCAGGCAGAAGCCAAACACTTCTGGATAGGGGTTCGTTCAAACATGAATCTGAGCAACAGCGGTAGCCATGCTTACAAACAATGCTAAAAATAGTGGAAAACAACATCTTCCTGAATGCATCTGTGACAGAGGAATAAATGTTGGAGGTGAAGGAGAACTGGTTTGTGACTGACTCACAGCTGTAAGACAGGTTCTTCAGAGTTGTCCTCAGCAGCTGTTCTCCTATTCAAGCCACACACTCTCAGGCAGTGTAACCCAAACCACTTCTGCTCGTCTGTATTTATCCTCCTCAAGTTCTGCTTTAAGTTACACACAGATAAATCCTGAAAGCGGCGCTTACTGAGAACTTTACTCTTTCACAACCATTACTATTTCTTTCAGGTGATGCAAATCTAGTTTCACACAAAACACACTTGAGCCAGCCTCATTGTCTTGTTTTGACGTGGATCTCAAGTTGTGATTGCAAAGAAAGCCTCTCTGTGCGTGCGGCTTGTGTGAAGAATGTACTCAAGGATATGAACGTCTGCCAACTCCTAAAGCACACAAACTCTGTTATACGAGCCGCTCGTGCTTTTATGTAAACACACGTTTGCAGAAGTTTCATAAGGCATACACTAGCTCATTGTGAAGAGAATGTTCGTTATGGATTTTGGGTTGTTGACAGTTGTTTTTTTTTCTCTGAATGATTACTTTATATATACATATAAATACATACATTATAAATGGAATCCATACAGGTAATGACTTAAGTACACCTTTGATATAAGTTTACCTCTTCTTTTTTTTGCATGACGTTTCTAAATTTTTAGCAGGTCACTGCCATGTTTAAGCACAAACCTAGCAACTAACATGTTTTAGCACATATCTTATGTTTCTGGTGTTTTTTTAGCACAATTGTAGATTTGAAAGATAGCATACTGTTTTGGTCAGAACATCCTGAAGGTCTGGGCTGAGCCTTTACTGTTGATCTAACTTTTTTGATCAATTTCATGTGTGCTTGCTCCGTGAATGTATTCATTTCCGCTGTTCTTTCTAAAAAAAAAAAAAAAATCTCTTACCTAATCTTTTGAATGGTAGTGTATATACACCAGCTACAGGTAAATAATGTATGATTTTTATAAATTGTCAGTGATGATAAAATCTTTAATGGTCTAACCAAGATTACATACATACAGTAGTATTTCTCACACTGTAGTTGTGGTGAGATAATCACTACTGATGCCTTGCTGTGTTGGTCTGTTATCTGTGTGTTTGTCATATCCACAGTACAAGTTCTCGTGTAAGAGTGGATAAAAGTGAGAAGGTGCATGTGTTCACATCAAAAAGATCTTAACGTAACATGCACAAACCTTGTGCTTGCTGCATAGCTCTTTTCCTGTCATACATTGCTGTGGCAGTCTTTGAAGATGTGTCAGTCAGCAGTTCTGCAGGTACAAGGTTCAGCTTCAAAGTCTTGCCGATATACATCCTTCTAAGTGCAAAGACATTTCATTACATGTATGAACCCTTAAATGCATGCACAAATGCAAATCACTGTTGTTCTCAGTCGGGGCAGTCGTGGCCTAATGGATAGAGAGTCGGACTTGTAACCCAAAGGTCGTGGGTTCGAGTCTCAGGTCCGGCAGGGATTGTAGGTGGAGGGAGTCAACACTTTCTCCACTCTCAATACCACGACTGAGGTGAGACCCTTGAGCAAGGCACCGAACCCCCAACTGCTCCCCGGGCGCCGCAGCGTTGGCTGCCCACTGCTCCGGGTGTATGTTCACTACTGTGTGTACACTTGGATGGGCTAAATGCAGAGCACAAATTCCGAGTATGGGTCACCATACTTGGCCACACACCACTTCCCTTTCCACTTCCTACTTCACTTCCCTTTCTGTTTTCACAGATTTTCCATTTCAGTAAAATGCTCTAGCCCCCTGCTTACCGTAGTGATGAGATACATAGCAGACTGTCGTCACTCAATGGCTGGATGTCTAAGTGGTGTCCACAGAATAACATAGGTTTTATAGACAATTGGATGAGTTTTTGGGGCAGACCTGACCTGTTGAAAAGAGATGGTGTTCATCCCTCCTGGGGAGGTGCTGCTCTTCTCTCTATAAATATGGCACATAGTCAGAGTTTGTGAAGTGCAGAAAAATGGCTAAAACTAGATGATGTATACATTACTTTAAACAAGTGTATCCCCAAGATTGTCATAAACATGAGCCATGTCTAAAAGGTAAAGGGGATGTGTTGCTACATTTTATAGTACTATTTTTCAGTATTTCTCAGAGGTCTTTCAGTTATTATTAGTTTGAATAATCATGCTTTATATAACATTATCCAGAGAAACAAGTGTAAATCCCTTGTGATGTTTGTACTGGCTATTGTATACAGGCCACCAGGGCACCATACAGACTTTATTAAAGAATTTGCTGATTTTCTATCAGAGTTAGTACTGGCTGTAGATAAAGTCTTAATTGTTGGCCATCTTAATATCCACGTAGATAATGAAAAATATCCATTGGGATCAGCATTTATTGACAAATGACTTGCTTCTTGCTTCAGACCAAGGCTGCATCTC
The DNA here is from genome assembly GCF_936440315.1 of Barbus barbus. Lineage (NCBI taxonomy): Eukaryota > Metazoa > Chordata > Actinopteri > Cypriniformes > Cyprinidae > Barbus > Barbus barbus. The sequence goes on from NC_136756.1 coordinate 4,020,275, forward strand.
CTTGCTAGTATTACTTGATCTTAGTGCTGCGTTCGACACTATAGACCATGATATACTCATAGATCGATTACAAAACTATACTGGTATTCAAGGGCAGGCTTTAAGATGGTTTAGATCCTACCTGTCCGATCGCTACCACTTTGTTCATTTAAATGGAGAGTCATCTCAATTATCACCAGTAAAGTATGGAGTACCACAAGGATCTGTCCTAGGTCCTCTGCTATTTTCAATATACATGTTGCCCCTTGGTAATATTATTAGAAAATACGGGATTAGTTTTCATTGTTATGCTGATGATACTCAACTATATAAAACCAGATGAAACTTCTAAACTATCTAAGCTAATAGATTGTGTAAAAAATGAAAAAGATTGGATGACCAATAATTTCCTCCTATTAAATTCAGATAGACAGAGATATTACTTATTGGACCAAAAAACAGTACACAGAATCTCTTGGATTACAATTTACAACTAGACGGTCGGATGCACTGTTACGTCCTCTAAAGTCAAAAATCTGGGTGTTATATTAGACAGCAACTTTTGGTAGTACCTAGGATAGCAAAGTCCACTAAAGGAGGTAGAGCTTTTTCACATTTGGCTCCCAAACTCTGGAATAACCTTCCTGATAACATTCGGGGTTCAGACACTCTCTCTCTGTTTAAATCTAGATTAAAGACACATCTCTTTAGCCAAGCATTCACATAATGCATCGTATAATCTTGTACTGCAGTTATATCTGATCAAATGTACATTATTATTATTCTTTAGCTTGGGTTGAACAAATCATTTTTGCTTAGATGGAACAGCAGCTACGCTAATCATGTCTCTATTTGTTTCTCTGTTGATTAACATCCCGTGGTAACTAGGAATGACAGAAGCTTCAGTCTGGATCCAACCCTTAAATGATCTGAGATGACCGAACACCTGAGAAAAGATAATACCAACCCCTCAGAGGATGCCAACGCTCAGACAACATACAGAATTACCAAATTTTGCCATAAGTTAAATATATTAAGGTTCTGCAATATATAAATATATTATTGTGGAAACTTCATTTCCTGTAGAGCTGCTTTGCAACGATTTGTATCGTAAAAAGCGCTATACAAATAAACTTGAACTTAAACATTCTGAACTCTATTGAGGACAGACAACAGATCTCAGTACCTACTCATTATTGTAGTCTCTTTATTTTATTTATTTTTTTCACTATTATTTGTATAGCGCTTTTAACAATACAAATTGTCAAAACAGCTTGATATAAAGCTGGGTGGCTTTACATCAGTTTTACAGTATTTAGACGGGGAAACAGTCTGTCGAAATAGTGTCATTCTCCTCTTCTCCAGTTTAGCCAGTCTGTCTGCTTCCTGACCAGGGCCCCAGTTAGTCAAATACGAACTCTAAGACTATGTGCCATATTTCTAGAGAGAAGAGCGGCACCACCCCAGGAGGGATGAACACCATCTCTTTTCAACAGGTCAGGTCTGCCCCAAAAACTCGTCCAATTGTCTATAAAGTCTATGTTATTCTGCGGGCACCACTTAGACATCCAGCCATTGAGTGACGACAGTCTGAACTCTGGAACAATCTACTTAACTCTGTTCAGGAGACAGACACACTCTGTCATCTCATCACCCCGGTAAGCAGGGAGCGGACCAGAGCATATTACAGTGTCTGACACTTGCAAGTTCACACACCTCTTTAACATTATTTTTACATTTTTAGTGATCTCCGACTGGCGAGGTTGAACATCATTAGCGCCGACGTGGATAACAATCTAACTGAATTTACGTTTAGCATTAGCCACCACTTTTAAATTTGCCAAGATGTCAGGCGCTCTGGCTCCCGGTAAACATTGGATTATGGTGGCTGGTGTCTCTATTTTTACGTTCCATACAATAGAATCGCCAATTACTAGAGCACTGTCATCCGGTTTCTCAGTGGGTGCGTCACAGTGGAGAAAACCTGTTTGATGTTCTGATCGGAACGGAAAAGCGGTGTTTTGACCCGCGACTAGGCCGCCTCACAGTCACCCAGTTGCCCTGCTGCACGGGCTCAACCGGAACCGAGCAATGTGCAGGTCTCCCTGAGCTAGTCGCATCCAAAGCCGTATCTACAGCCCTCACATTCTTACTGTCCTCAGTTAAAGTTTGGATACGTGTCTCTAATTCTGAAATCATCTCTGTCAGCCTAACTATTTCCCTGCATGTATCACATGTGAATCCGTCGCTGCTGACAGAGACAGATAAACTGTACATGTAGCAAGCAGTGCAAACAACAATAGCAGGAGAAGAAGCCATTACTCACCATGATTGTAGAGTAATTCCGACTCACTATAGTTGTTTGATGGACTGTTTGAAGGAGCAAGAGAGAAAAGAAACAGAGCGAGAGAGAAAGAAGCAGTGGTAGATAACGTGAATGGAGATGCGATTGACAAGCTAATAGGCTAACATAATGCTAATGTGCTGTTTAGATTAAGAGATTAAAGGCAGATGATGTCAAATTAGTCTTAAATCAGAAATATGGTGAGAATTAAATTATACTTTAGCGATTTAAACAACAGAGAGTTGTCAGAGATCTCAGATGCACGTGGAGTTAGGGGCACTTGCCAATAACCCTTTAACAGGTCTAATTTGGTGACATACCTAGCAGAGCCTACTCTGTCAACACAGTCTTCTAACCGAGGTAGTGGAAAGGAGTCAGGTTGCGTTAAGGAATTAACTTTACGGTAATCGGTACAGAAGCGATAGGAGCCGTCAGGTTTAGACACTAATAAACAAGGGGAACTCCATGGACTCTGACTAGGCACTGCTAGACCATGCTGCAGCATATACTCAACCTCAGATCTCATTATGTCACGCTTCCTGGGATTTACTCTATAACGATGTTGCTTGACAGGATGATATTCACCTACATCAATGTCTTGTGTCAACATGGTCGTTCTACCAGGCACATCCGAAAAGAGTGAAGGAACTTCATGAACCAATTTAATAATTTGCTCACATTGTTCTGTTGTCAGGTGTGCAAGAAAGGTCTGCAAATCACTCAAAATAACAGAATTTAAGCTTTTTAGCTGCAACTTGTGCAACTTTTTCAACTGGCTCATCTTTGGGCATTTCACTAACAGTAGCCACCGCAACAGGTGAAACCGAGGAAATAGGTTTCTCTCCACGCACAATAAACTGTTTCAACATATTTATGTGACATATGCATGTCTTACGACATCGATCAGGAGTATGAATGACATAACTGGTGTCACTGAGCTTTTCTTTGACTTCATATGGACCCGAAAAGTTTGCTCAAAACACAGAACTGGGGTCAGGTAAAAGAACAAGGACACTATCACCAGGTTGAAAACTACGATTCACGTTTCTCTTATCGTAGCGGGTCTTCATTCTTGACTGAGCTGTAATCAGATGTTCTCTGGCCAGTTCGCAGGCTTTATACAGTCGCTCAAGAACAGTGCTGACGTAGTCAAGAACGGTCACAGGAGGAGAGTCTTTAGCTAATAATTGCTCACTAAGCAACTTCAACGGTCCACGCACAGTGTGACCGAAAACGAGATCAGCCGGACTAAACCCAAGACTCTCTTGCTCTGCCTCACGGACAGCAAACATAAGGTATGGAAGACCCTCAGCCCAGTCCTTCCCATGGCCTACGCAGTAGGAGCGCAACATTGATTTAAGGATTTAATGGAATCTCTCAAGCGCATATCATCCTGAGTCGCAGGGTGCGCTTGAGATATTCCATTAAATCCTTAAATCAATGTTGCGCTCGTGCTGCGTAGCCCATGGGTAGTTTGTCAAAGAGTTTGAGCCCTAACTCGGCAAGGGTCTGTGAGAATGCCTTGGACATAAAGTTAGACCCTTGGTCAGTTTGCACAACACGGGTTAAACCAAACGTAGTACAAAACTTCACCAGCTCTTTAGTTATCACTTGGGCTCTAATTAAACGTAAAAGGTATTGCCTCTGGGAAACGTGTTGCAGTACACATAATTCTTAGAATATATTTGTGTCCTGATTTAGACTTGGGTACCGGACCCACACAGTCAACAAGGAGTCGCTCAAAAGGTTCTCTCATAACCAGAATTGGCTGCAAAGGGGCAACTGGTATATTTTTTTTCCCAGCCAATTGACAAACAGGACACGATCTACAAAAGTTAGACATGTCCGATTTTAATCCGGGCCAATAAAAATACCTGGAAACTTTTTGTGACACCCAAATGTCCAGATAGCACGTTCATGAGCCAGTTTTAACACCTGCTCACGATAACCAGCTGGCAATACAATTTGGAACAATTCTTGTGAATCCACATGAGCTCTATCCCTCCACTTACGCATGAGCACCAAATTTTTCCAGAAATAAGTTACCTTAGCATTAGACACTTGACTAAGGGAAACAGCAGCTTCAATGTATTTTATTAATGAGGGGTCTAATTTCTGTGCAGCCACCAACTGTTCCCTACCAACCTTTAAAGGAAAAGTAACTGAGCCCTCACTGCTAGGGAAAAGTTCTGGCTCTACAGGCACCTTATCTTCCACATGTTGGTCACAAATTGGGGACACCAAAAAAGATTCAGAGAGATCCACTATGTCACTGGATTTAGAGAATTGGGCACATGTCACGACACATGCAGGGAAAGCTGCCGGGAATTGACGTGGAAGATCAGGTTGTTCAGAGATTCAATCTACGCATGCGCTGATTTATGACTGCGTGTTTTGAGTTTGAGCTCCATCAAATTGATTCTTTATCGTCTATTTTCTATCTTAAAAACTATTTTATACACTATAATTTTTGTTTCTATAACGTCTGAATATATCCCCAATAGCATTCTAAAACAAAACCAATCAGAGTGCCTTGTTATCACTAGTTTTATTTTGATTTCTCGAGTCTGCTATTAGCTTATAGCCCGTTAGCATCGGCAGCGTGGCTGCCGCTAATCTCGCTTACACTGCTAATATTCTATTCACACACATTACCATTGTTTCACTGTTACTTGCTTAAATGGCTGATTTGTGTCTCCTTTTGAGTGGAGGCGAGGACACATTCGAGCTGCATTCGGTGCAGCTGGAGCTGGAGGCCATGGAGAAGCAGATCCGCGACCTGGTGGAGAAGCAGGCCCAGCTGAGAGAGCGGAGAGCCGCGCTGGAAACATCCCGGGCTGCCGCTCACAAGTCCGGGGTAAGTATACAGCATGCTGCTAATACTCCCACCATCCCTACTCTCCGTGTGTTTCTCTGCACAGGCCCTGTGCACCCAGGACGCGATCTTCCCAGATGTCCTTCACTCCGGCGCCGGGACGCCACGGACCCTGGGTGCACCAGCAGCGGAAGACACAAGCTAGGCCCCGGGCGACGACCTCTCCCCCTCCGCCGCCTCCGGTCTTCGAGATCTCCACCCGGAAGACAAGCTTCGCTCCCCTCCGCGAGACGGAACGCGATGCTGTGATCGTCGGGGACTGCATCGTCCGGCACGTCTGTGCAACGTTAGCTGAAGGTAAAGTGCACACTCACTGTTTCCCCGGTGCTCGTGTTCTCGAAGTTTCTGCGCAGATACCCGCGATCCTGAAGGGCGACGAGAGCATCGGTGCTGTCGTGCTGCACGCGGGGGTTAATATCAAAATTGACTGCGGGCGGCAGATCCTTTTCCTATTTAGCACCCAAACTCTGGAACAATCTACTTAACACTGTTCAGGAGACAGACACACTCTGTCAGTTTAAATCTAGATTAAAGACACATTTCTTTAACCTGGCTTACACATAACACACAAATACACTTCTATTATTCAAATCCGTTAAAGGATTGTTAGGCTGCATTAATTAGATCAACCGGAACCGGGAACACTCCTCATGACACACAATGTACTCGTTACATCATAAGAAGAATGGCATCTATGCTAATATTTGTATGTTTCTTTCTTATTCTGTTTTTCAGTCTGTGTCCGGATCAGATGGTGGATCGGCGCCAGATGATGTCTCCCTGATCGTCGGCGGAGGCCGGACACCTGGATGAGCCCCAGGGACATATCCCCAGTGAAGACCTCGACTTAAATACAATAAAAATAAAACGAAAAGAAAAGAACTAAAAATATAATAAAATACCTAACTATATAATACTATTATTGTTAGAAATTGCAACAATATACAAATCGAAATATAATACATTTATACATTTCAAATTTTAATTAAAACAATAAGTTAACAATAAATAAACAATAATATCCTGGCCAGAGGAGAACTGGCCCCGCGACTGAGCCTGGTTTCTCCCAAGGTTTTTTTCTCCATTCTGTCACAGAGGGAGTTTTGGTTCCTTGCCGCTGTCGCCTCTGGCTTGCTCAGTTGGGGACACTTAATTTCTAGCGATTATCGTCAATTTGATTTCACAGATACTATTTAAACTAAACGGAGCTAGACAATGACATCACTGAGTTCAATAATGAAATGCCTTTAACTGAAAATTTTATGTTTAATCTTATTATTATACATTACTGACACTCTATCCTCCAATTTGATACTGTTGAGTGCTTTGACACAATCTGTATTGTTAAAAGCGCTATATAAATAAAAGTGACTTGACTTGACCTGACAAAGACAATAGCTGTGCTGTGATTTCGGCTATATTTGCATGTAAAATTAGAAAAGCAACTTAATATCTACTTGAACTGAAAGCACTGCTCCTCTCAGCCACTCACTGAACAGACCGGACGCAGAGAGAGAGAGAGGTGGTGTGTGCGTGCTGGGAAAGCAAGACCTCACGCTCAAGCGGCAGTACCAGCGAGTCACAGACTTGCTAATGTTTGTTCAAGAAGTCGCTAGATTTGTGACTAGTCGCTAAATCTAGCGATAAAGTCGCTAAGTTGGCAACACTGCCTCCATCAAATCCAAGCTGAGCCTGCTGAGTTAAGTCTTCTGAGGTCAGGCAAACCAGTGTTAGGCACAAGCAGACTAGCTTCACTCTCCTATCTCTATATCATCTCTCATACCAGACAAAGGTACTTCAGACCAGCCTTTTAATTAATGAGCATATACTGTTTATGCCCTTTTTATTCAAGACTGGCCATCGTAAAAATAAGAAATGGGGCATAGTGTTCAAGTGCATGGACATCAGGTCAGTCCATCTCGACTTTCTTAGTAGTACTGACTCAGGCTGATTCCTGATGACCCTACAATGATTCATTGCCTGTCATATGAGTTGCTGTGTGACCAGAGAACCAACTTCAAATGGGAGAAGGCAAATTGAACGAATCCTTTATCACTCTGCAAAATGAACTACAAAGTCACCTTGCAAGCCAGCAGACAATTTGTCTACAACCCACCTCACTTTGGCGGTTGCTTGAAGAAAGAGATTTGCTTGATCAAAGCAGCCCTCATAGTGACCATCGGGCCCCAGAATGTCCCTGAGGAGGTACTGAGAACATTATTGATTGAGTTTGAAGGTACCCTCAACTCCAAGCCCCTTGGGTTTAGCTCCTCAGATATAGCTGACCCTCACCCAATGACCTGGATATTACCTACCCAGTTTACAAACTCACCAGAAGTGGAAGACAGACAAGAGGCCATTACAGATTAGTGATGTGGTCATGATTGTCTATCCTGAACTTTCTCTTTTTTTAAATAAAGACTTACTTTTAGTGTTTTTGTTTTTATTATGACAGGGCAATGAAGAGTTGACAGGAAGTGAAGTGGGAGAGAGAAAAGGGGGGCAAGACTGGGAAAGTTCCTCAAGCTGGGATTCAAACTCTGGATGCCTATAGTGCAATGGCACTATATGACAATGACAATGACAATTTATTTATATAGCACGATTAATTTCGACTTCTGTCGACCAATGTGCTTTCCAGTAAGACTTTAAAAACATATAAATCAATGAACAAATGTTGGTATAAAATCAATTAACTATATGTTGGTGCGCTGTCCGCGAGGCTATTGGCCCCAATGAACCTGAACTTTCTTATGCCCTCTGGCCAGTGGGTAAGGTCACCCAGGTGTTCCCAGGCTCAGATGGCAGCTAGTGTGGACGTTAAAGGTAGGACTTACACATTAGTTGGGGCTTGACTCAATCAGATCCCAGCCTTACCAGAGCAGTACATGATATATGAGGGGTATAACCAAAAACCCTGCCTAATAAACAGGAGTTTCAGGGCTGTTGATAGCAGGGAGAAAAGTGGTGATGATTCTAGGAGCCCCTGGCTTTTGGCCTCCACCCCCCTTACTAACAGGGGCCACATTAACTTAAAGGCTTGGCGGGGCTGAAGCCCAGGGCCTTGTTTGGCTGTAGAGGAAACAAAAAGTAGACCTAGATTGATTGGCCATTGGGAGCACCCAAATTTCTCCCAGTGAGCTGATCATCGAAACCCCAAAACACCATTTTATATATACAAACCCGATTCCAAAAAAGTTGGGACACTGTACAAATTACGAATAAAAAAGGAATGCAATAATTTACAAATCTCATAAACTTATATTTTATTCACAATAGAATATAGATAACATATCAAATGTTGAAAGTGAGACATTTTGAAATGTCATGCCAAATATTGGCTCATTTTGGATTTCATGAGAGCTACACATTCCAAAAAAGTTGGGACAGGTAGCAAAAGAGGCCGGAAAAGTTAAATGTACATATAAGGAACAGCTGGAGGACCAATTTGCAACTTATTAGGTCAATTGGCAACATGATTGGGTATAAAAAGAGCCTCTCAGAGTGGCAGTGTCTCTCAGAAGTCAAGATGGCAAGAGGATCACCAATTCCCCCAATGCTGCGGTGAAAAATAGTGGAGCAATATCAGAAAGGAGTTTCTCAGAGAAAAATTGAAGTTGAAGTTATGAAGTTATCATCATCTACAGTGCATAATATCATCCAAAAATTCAGAGAAACTGGAACAATCTCTGTGCATAAGGGTCAAGGCCGGAAAACCATACTGGATGCCCGTGATCTTCGGGCCCTTAGACGGCACTGCATCGCATACAGGAATGCTACTGTAATGGAAATCACAACATGGGCTCAGGAATACTTCCAGAAAACATTGTCGGAGAACACAATCCACCGTGCTATTCGCTGTTGCCAGCTAAAACTCTATAGGTCAAAAAAGAAGCCATATCTAAACATGATCCAGAACCACAGGCGTTTTCTCTGGGCCAAGGCTTATTTAAAATGGACTGTGGCAAAGTGGAAAACTGTTCTGTGGTCAGATGAATCAAAATTTGAAGTTCTTTTTGGAAAATTGGGAAGCCATGTCATCCGGACAAAAGAGGACAAGGACAACCCAAGTTGTTATCAGCGCTCAGTTCAGAAGCCTGCATCTCTGATGGTATGGGGTTGCATGAGTGCGTGTGGCATGGGCAGCTTACACATCTGGAAAGGCACCATCAATGCTGAAAGGTATATCCAAGTTCTAGAACAACATATGCTCCCATCCAGACGTTATCTCTTTTAGGGAAGACCTTGCATTTTCCAACATGACAATGCCAGACCACATACTGCATCAATTACAACATCATGGCTGCATAGAAGGAGGATCCGGGTACTGAAATGGCCAGCCTGCAGTCCAGATCTTTCACCCATAGAAAACATTTGGCGCATCATAAAGAGGAAGATGCGACAAAGAAGACCTAAGACAGTTGAGCAACTAGAAGCCTGTATTAGACAAGAATGGGAAAACATTCCTATTCCTAAACTTGAGCAACTTGTCTCCTCAGTCCCCAGACGTTTGCAGACTGTTATAAAAAGAAGAGGGGATGCCACACAGTGGTAAACATGGCCTTGTCCCAACTTTTTTGAGATGTGTTGATGCCATGAAATTTAAAATAAACTTATTTTTCCCTTAAAATTATTCATTTTCTCAGTTTAAACATTTGATATGTCATCTATGTTGTATTCTGAATAAAATATTGAAATTTGAAATTTCCACATCATTGCATTCTGTTTTTATTCACAATTTGTACAGTGTCCCAACTTTTTTGGAATCGGGTTTGTATATGGCTTGCATCAGCTGGCAGTCAGCTGTTCCTGACACGTACAAATCCAGTTTTGACACCTATTACAGAAGTCGATTTATATTTCCATTTATTCAGCCTCTCTTCTATTGCATGGCTACACACCACATCTAACTCCCTCCTCCATCCCCAACTCCACCTAACTGTATTAATCTGATATCTGTTGAGATTGTTTGCAGGTTTTTGTTTTTACATTTACGTTGCAGCTTTATTTGGCATGTTTACAACAACTCATGTTAAATTGTGAATCATATATGTATGCATGATTACTGGATCTGTTCTGTTACTACCGGGTGGTTTGACCTGCTATTTCTTCAAATATAGATTGTATATGTTACATTATGTCAGTAGGTGGGGACCAGTGACTGTTAAATTGTATTTGATGTCTGAATCATTAATAGATTAGTTCAAAACTCTGGACGAAACAAGTCTTTAGTCATTTATTTCAAATGATTTTTTACTTAGGCCTAATGAATTAATTTAAAGTAATAAATATGTTTTAAATAGACCCATTTATAACATTAAAACCAGAAACTCAAATAAATTAGCCTATATATTTTATTTTGTTTTGTTTTCAGAGTCGTGGGAGAACCGTGATCTATAGTCTAAAAATCAATTATCCAGAATCATAGCTTAAAAAATACACAGGCTAATAGGCTTATATCTGGCATAGAAACAAAAATCGTTTCTAATATTAAAATGTAGTTCCGCAATTCATGTGCATTATCATTATACCATTTGATGAAAGTGGTCCTGACTGAATAAGTGCTGCTAAAAAACGTGTTTATTTACGTGTATGTCAGTCCTCACAGACGCTCGACACATGAAAGATTCATCCTTGTCTAGTGCCTGCGCTATTTCTCTCCAAAAGTTATGAGCAATAAAAATGTAATTGTACTCATTTAGAGTTGGTGCTATATTTGAATCCCTTGGCTTTAATGCAGCACATGGGAAACAAACACCAAACATGATGAAACAGCATTACCTTGTTAAACTGTGCAGTGCAAGGGAACAGCTGGAGTGGACCGGCGTCACCTGCACAGTGCCGCTCTGATGAAGTGATAACTAGCGAAAGTCTGGTGGCCCATAAATGTTATATGTGAACATAAAGGCTCTGTTGTGAAGCTGTCTGAAACCAGACTGAATAGCTCTGACCAAATGTCGAGGTAAACTCAACTGTACACAATGGTAAATACAGTACTAGCATTTCAATCCCCACAGCACCACCCCTATTTACTTACTAACACTAGAAATATGATATTTTGGTATTTATTATCAATGTCACTATTATTATAATAGATTTGTATTAAATGCTGGGTAACATAAAGGCAATAAGTCACTTCTGCTTATTTTAGTTTCATGTGTTGAAGATATTTTTCATTACAAATAGCATTGTTTAATGTTATTATTATCATTTGTTGTTGTTGGTAATTAACCATGGTAATTAGAAGTATGGTTTTACCTGAGTCGTGATCACTGCACAGTTAACTCTGATTCAAGAGTTACAGTAGCTTTTGTTTAAGGAGAATTTAAAAGTTCTAATAAACTTTAAGTAAAATATTAACTCTGTAGAGCCTGCAATATAATGGAATGTTAAATGTATTTGCAGTAGTTTGTGGGCTGGATAGGCAGAGTTTTAGCCCGAGTCCAGTCCTGATGAATCAGGCAATGAACTAGGGCAAGAAAGAAGACATTTAACAATAACTCTTGAAGGCAGTCATATGTTTAAAGGTTGTTGCTGTTTCTGGAAACATGTTTACTTTGACCTCATATCTGGTATTTATGCATTAATACTTTTCATGTGTTGTAGCATGAAGATTTGGTATGCATACTTATATATTTCTGATTTGAGTTTCTTTTTTTAAATACTATAGTAGAAAACATTGTGATACCAAAATAGACTGCTATGAAGGGTGCCTTTGGATTTGCTTTAGCACTACTATACTACTTATACTAACACTAATAATTACTATTCAAAAGAATATGTGATTTCAGATGCAGCATTTAGGCTATCAAAGAGATATCAGTGTACACTTGTTCCCTGTATCATCTGCATTTTGCCTTTTAGACTGGATATAGGCTACATGCATGCTCCCTAATTTTGGAATGTTAATTAGGTTGGCAATTGGAACGTATCGCAGCTTATAATGAGCCAGGTGTAATCAGTGATGCTCGTCAGGTAGTGATTTCTGCATTATTCAAGAGCACCTTCAACATCAAAGAGTTTTAGTTCATTAATGTGAAATGGATAGCTTGAATGCACTGTAAATTGTTTTGTGCGAAGGCGTCCGCTATATGCATGCATGTAAATTAATTTTATTAATGCGGAAGTCGGTGACCTTTTGAAGGAGGCGCCGGAATTCCGGTGATGCGTCACTAAAAACCCGTCCTCCCCGGCGCGAGCGCAGCGATGTGATAGACTCAACTCTACTCTAGTCTAGTCTGACTCGCTGTTTCGCCGTGATCGGCCTCGGAGGATACTGTAAAAACACGTGCTTCATGCTTTTATGTTACAGTCATGTACAGACCGTGGTTCGTCGTTCAGGTAGTTTTGCTGTGTGTTTGGTTGAAGTGGTCGTTCTCCATGCTGGATAGACTGAAAGTCAGACAGGTGAGCGGGATTTCTTCTAGAGCTACACAGTATAGTGTGGACTAATATAACTACAGGGTAGTATTATACTCGAGTGGTGATTATTAAATCACTTGGTTGTAAGAGCCATGTGTTTGCAGGTAAAGCTCGAACCGCCTCCACATTCATGGACATATCAAACCGTTCATTTACTTCAACTACAGAACTACTTTAAAATGTCTTAAGAAGCAGAAAACACCTTTATACTTGATATATTACTATACATATGTGTCCAGTAAAATATTTGGGGGGTTATTAATGTTTGTTTGTTTGTTTGTTTATTGTTTTTGTGTTTTTAGTTTAAAATTGTAGGCTATATAGTATGTATTTCTGTATTTAAATCCGCATACATGGATCCTGCTGTTAAAACACATCTCAAGATGAGCCGAGCTAGAAAGGAGCGCAAATATAAGCTCATTCTCATTTATCTTAAATATGTGACCCTGCAGCACAAAAGCAGTCATGAGTAACACAGGTATATTTATAGCAATAGCCAACAATACATTTTATGGATCAAAATTATACATTTCTCTTTTACGACAAAAATCATTAGGATATTAAGATCATGTTCCAAGATATTTAGTAAATTTCCTACCGCAAATATATCAAAACTTCATTTTTGATTAGTAATATGCATTACTAAGAACTTCATTTGAACAACTTTAAAGGAGATTTTCTCAATATTCAGATTTTTTTGCTCCCTCAGATTCCAGATTTTCAAATAGTTGTATCTCAGCCAAATATTGTCCTATCATAACAAACCATACATCAATGGAAAGATTATTTATTCAGCTTTCAGATGATGCATGAATACATTATTTCTGATGACGTTTCTGTTATTCTAAACTGTGGAAAATAGTGATGATGCTATTGCTCAGAAACTTTTACACGTTGCTGACTCAAATTTCATATTTCTATACTTTATAATATAGAACTTCAGTCTTCTAAAAGCTGCTTGAATGTGTTAATCAGGTCTTAAGCTTTACTCCAGACTAGGGATGTAACGATTACCGGTTTGACGATAAATCATGATAAAATTCCCCGCGGTTAGTATTACCGTTTCATATTTTAATTATCATTAAAACCGTATTCGATTACCGTGATTTAAACAACTCGCGATAAATAAATACTGTCCGGCATAAAGCAGAGTTTTCAGTAACAGTCTCACGTGCGCACAGCAGCACAGTAGTTTCGTTCTGAGTGAAAATAGGGCGGAAAAGCTGGGAGGTTTTAAAAGAGTGCTAAGGGAATTATACAAATTAATATATCAATGAATTAATTATATGAATGTACCTCTGAAGGTTCAGACTGTCTTCAGAAACGATTTGATGGCATTTTGTTCTCATCTTTGCTCCATGTAATACCTAAAGGAAGTGTTCGCGGAGTTCACAGGAATCAGCTGTAATTCAGCTTTTCCGTATAAAGCGCCACCTGCTGCCAGAGAGTGGATTTACAGACACTTATTTACATTCAGTCTGTGTGCAGTTTCTGTCTGGCCAAAAAATTGACCAAATTTGCATGACCTGCTGTAAATTTTAACCGGTTGATGAAAAACAAACTTATGTACATTTAAACAATTCAGATAAGCTATATAGAATTATTTATGGAGCAGATAAAATACATATAATCATTTATTAATTATCATTTTAATTTAACCCTTTTCTTTAAAGGCTGAAATGTGTGGTCTACCTTTATGTTAAACTTTTTCAAAGCTTTATTTGAACATTTACATTATTTATTTGAACATGCTATTAAACTGGTGTCAGTCAAGTTGTCATTTAAAATCCAGACCTCATTGGTAATGTTATTGTTTTAGTGATTATGCAAACAAAAAGTCATTTTATTTGCTGTTTGTTGATTTTTAAGTATGAAACTTGGTGAAGTGATTTATGTTTCGGTACTTTTTGAACATCTCCAGCACATTTTAACAATATCGTGATAATACTGATAACCGTGATAATTTTGGTCACTATAATCGTGATGAGAAATTTTCATACCGTTACATCCCTACTCCAGACTTGTTTCAGGTTCAGTGTATTGAGCGTATGTTATCAGAGCCGTCTCTGTTACTCAAGACACGTTGTAGGAAGACACGGGTAACTCAGAGGAAAATGAAGGGGAGGTTTGGTCGTCTTCAAATTCCCCTTTGAGTGAATATGTAGAGCTATGAGTGTATGTATGTTAATGTAGCCTATAGAAGTTATATGCAAAAAGATTTAAAACGCAAATGTCACATAAAGGAAAAAAGTAGCGTAAATCTGTAAATGAAAAAATCTGTAAAAAATTATTAAACTATTTATGCACATTTCTTATTATTATTACTATTATTAAGCCTCAAATGTTTTAGTATCACTATCAATAAGGACTGTACAATCTCTTTATAATTTCAGTCTTTTAAAGTAAGATATTTAAAGTGTAGCAGACGTATACTAGCAATAGTTCCACTTTAGCACAATCAAATATAATAAGCATATATTTAATTGTACTTTAGCACTACTTCCACACAATTAAAGTGCATTAAGCACAACATTAGTTGTTCCAGTTTAGCAGACTTTAGGTATACCAAAACTACAATATCAGGGTATTTTTATTAAGCACATAAATGTAAATGTATTTGTAGTATACTTAGCATGCGATTTAAATATTTCAAATGCATTTAGTATATTATGTTAACACACACTATTGTGTAGCTGACATTGATGTATCTTCTGTAAAGATGCTTCTCTTTTTACATTCTTAAAACAATGCACAAGTGCGAGACTTTTGAAGTTGAATCTTTCTCTCTCTCTCTCTCTAAAGGAATGGAGTGGTGCTGGTGAGTAATGACACACTACATCACTTCAGAAGGCCTACATTGCTCCTTTTAGTATTTCACATGCACACTATAGACCTGTACAGTAAAGGAAGACGTTTAAACGGAGACATTCGAGGAGGCATTTTGTGTTTCTGCATGTCAAAACCGTTTGATGGTTTATGTTCCCGGTCTTATTCTGAACAAACGTTTGATTTTGATATTTCATGTTTGGCTGACTGATGTTACCTTGGTCGTGGTCTCTAAAGACATTCACTCCATGCATTCAAACCCCTTTAAAGAGTGAGGAAATAACCCACTTTTACTGTAAACTGTCATTTGTAGTAAAGCCAAAAGAAGTGATTTCAGAATTGATTTTCAAACAAGACTTGAGCTGAAAGATGCCACTGTGTTCTGGAGAGCTGCTTTATAGCTGAATTCAGTTATTAACACTGCAACATTAACACTGTTATTGAACCGAACACCATTATGTTCCTGTCTATCACTGTGAAGATGCTTTGAAACAAACTGTGTTTATATAGTGCTATAAAACTAAATTTGGCTTGACTTCTGCTCACTATTAGAGTTCTGCTATAGGTGAACTTGTGCTGTCAACAGATTAAAATAAATCATTTCTCATTCCTGATTCATGACTTTTTATCTTCAGAAAGCAGAATGAGATGAGATGTTTGTTCAATACATATACAGCGGGTAAAATAAGTATTGAACAGTTTTCTCAGTAAATATGTTTCTAAAGGTGCTGTTGACATGAAATGTTCACCAGATGTTGATAACAGCCCAAGCAATCCATACATAGAAAGAAAACAAAACAAATAGAAAAGCGTTTGTTGGTGATGAGAGCTTCAAGACGCCTCCTGCAGGAGAAACTAGTCTCATGCATTGCTCAGCTGTGATCTTGTCTTCAAATCTCGAAGGTTTATTCTCTTTCTCTGAAACCAGTCGAGAGTTTGCTTGGCTGTGTTTGGGATCATCTTCATCATCCTGGTACTGCAGATGTTGGACTGAAGCAGCTAATATTAATTTCCACTGATGAGGGGCAGGATTGCTTTATAATTACTGATAGATTTCAGTAATTAAAGGTCTCCTCCCTTTCTTCATGTGTCCAGTACTTTTTCCCCTGTGTCATTCCATTTTATTATGCATAACTTATTTTCTGATCTTATTTGTTTTGTTTTCTTTATGTATGGATTGCTTGGGTTGTTACCGACATCTGGTGAAACTTTCAAGCAAACAGCACCTTTAGAAATACATTTACTGAGAAAAATGGTGACGTTGTCAATGCTTACATTACCCGCTGTGTTTAGCTGACATTAAATGTAAGAGAAATACCATTCTAGTCAGTCAGACGTTGTGCCATGGATCTGACACGTGTCCTGTTTTGCGTGTTTGTGTTGTGTTGGACTGAACAGAGCGAGAGCTGCCTGCGCTGAGACTCTGGACGCTCCACTGGCAGGACCTGCTGGACGTCTGTGTCTGTGTGCGGCTCTCCATCCATCCTCTACGTATGTACAACATCACAGCTTGTCTTATCAGCCATTACAGCGACTAACCGAGTTCACTGACTCTGTGCTGTGTTTGTAGTGGCAAACGAATCGCTGACGATTGAGTTGAGCGACTCTGAAACTGGGGACTCCTACACGCTGCTCATGTGGAAACGGAGCAACACTCTCAGGGTACGTCTGTGGCCAACTTGCCTTTCTTTATTAGATTTAGTTTGAGTCAGAATCACAAACCAAGCTTGTTTTGTTTCACACGGTGTGGTTTAGTTCATGAGTTTCAAGGCTGAATGAATGTCACACTCCAAGTGAGGATTTGCATGAAACACAGTGGAAGTTGATGATTGTTGTGCCACAGAACATATGAAAGTGTTGATGAACCTATTTATTTAGTTTCCTTAAATGCATATATAGTTAGTTGCATGCTATTATTTGCATTTATCATTGATTTTTGCACTGCTGTCCATGATCAGAGCGAATCTGTGGCCTGTTTTTGGATCACAATCCACCTTTTGAAAACCGCTGGCCTGGTAAATGCAGCAGATCATTTCAAATGAATGTTTTATTGGTTTACAGAAATGACTAGAGATGCATTGATGCTCACTTCAGGATAGTTCACACTGAGAGTGAGAAAGTCAGAGGTAATCGTATCCTGCTGAATGGGGCGTTGGCACATGTGATCTTTACTGTTATGACATTGGTAAAGAAAACTGCGTATAGGTTTCGTCATTCATCGTGCTAGCACTGTATATTGTGTCAGCCACCAGTGCTTGCCCCCGAGGTCAAATGGAGAATACTTTGAATGGCTGGAGTGCACAATAATACACACAAACTAGCATTTGTGGAAAAAACAAAAGCTCTTGCAATATATCTGTGATGTTTTTCCTCTAAATTTGAATTGATCTGTCACCTGCTCTTGTTTTACTGCTGCTCTCGGTCAGTGTGAACTCTTCTTTAAGCTAAACTGAGTCTGTGGCAGTGTGATGATTGTATTTTCTCCTTCACCAGTGGATCAGCAGTAGTGGCGATTCGTTGTATCTGCCTCGCAAAGCTAAAATTCAGAGGCATGTAATGAACATGACGTCCCATCAGGCCTTTGTGAGTGAGCGACTGCGACCTTCATGTGTGTTGAATCAGTGTGAAGTGTGTTTGCAGTGGTTTGAGTGTGTGTCTGTCGCCCTCCAGTGGATTGTGCGGTATGACTGTTTCCCAGCCCAGCCTGGATCCAGGGTCAGCGTGTCTGTTCACAGCCACGGTCGTGTGCTCATCAGCACGTCTTACCTCGTAGAGAACACAGGTCTGTCTCTCTCTTGTCTCTCTCTCTGTACTACTGTCAGAACACCGCTGCATTCACATCTGCTGTTTTCCGTGTGTTTCTGATCCAGACACTGACGATCCAGTGCCCAAAGCCAGTGTTACGGTGGATGAACATGCTAAACGCTTCACTGTACGAATGGACACAGACCGAAGAGATGTGGAGATGAGCCTGTGCTACAATAATTCACATGCAGTGTGTAAAGGAATTTATTTTAATAAGGTGGGTGAAATATGTCATCATACTTTATGTGAGCTCTATATTTTTTGGAAGGTAGACTTCATAATAAAAGACAAGAGATAAAATACAATAAAAGATAATCTACAGAAGAGAAACTCATTCTCATTCATGTGAAAATAAAACCACATTTATATGCTAATTTGATCATTGCATAATTTTCAATTTAAGTTTTTATATGCAAGGATTCATTGTGCTAATTTATGCTTGTTTACCTAAATATTTCTCATTGTGAATATTCACTGTAAGGTTTCACATAACCCACACAGTGTGTCCATAGATTAATATACGGATTTCTCAAATGACCGGATGCAAGAAGCTGTGGCCATCATAGTGTGTATAAATCTTCAATAAGCCATTGAGGTGATGTGTTTGTGTTGCAGATTGAACCGAAGGTTAAAACCTTCAATCTGAGCTTCCCCTACCTGATACCTTGTGTCTGTGTACAGGTGTGCTGCTCTTCACATTCTCACACACACACACTTTAAAAAAAATTAATAAATAGTTTTTGCTCCTTATAAGTGTATGCATTATTCTGTTCACAGCTGTGGTTTCCAGGCATTGATTCCAGAAGAGAAACACAGTGTCCCTTAAAAGAGAGAGCACTGCCACGTGAGTCAATGATGTTTGTGGAAGCAGCTCTGTGTGGTGTTGTTACGCTCCCATTCATAACACTTAGTGTAAAGATCATGTGCAGTATATGTAGCATAGATATTATTAGCGTTGACGTGCAAAGAAATGATTGAACTGAGACATCATGTCAACTCCTCCATAGGAGAGAAATGAATTGAGTCTGATCCAAATGAAAACCCCATTCAATAGACGGGTGCGGTGCACGTTGTAAAGAATAAATGCCACTGTAAAGAATAAAATGTCACTGCATTTGGTAAAGTGACTGTGCAGTGTGACTCTTTCCCATGAGTCTTTCTTCCGTGTTAATTCTGCCTAAAGTTGCACAGTCCTCTGCACAGCATGAAAACAAAATTGTAAGATAAACAAATCTGAGAGATACATAATTGCAAAAAAAAGGCAACGTCATGAGAGAAAGTTGCAGTTCCCTTTATTATTATTTTTTTTATTTTGTGGAAGAAACAAGCTTCCATATACATTCTGACCGTACTCAACAGCCACGTGACGTATCGATCACGAAGAAGGAACTGCTATGCAGTCAATTCAGTGAACAATTTCAAAGATGGAATATTTAAATATGTAAAATGTCCCTTATAGATATTACAAATGAAAATCTGTATTATATTTGAATGAGTTGGAGCATTGAGGAGCAGTGCTGGTGTAGCAGTGAGCTGCTGTCCATTTATAGAGCGTTTCAAATCAGTCCAAAAACTGTAGACTAAGTGTACAGCAGCCAGCTCAGTGCTGTCTAGTGTAAGCGGTGTCTGTGGTGTGCTTGACTGACAGCATCGTCTCCTGCAGATGGAGGTGATATCTTGTCCTCGAGTTCAGTTAGAGTTCGTGGCTCTGTTCTGGAGTGGAAGCCACTCTGCCCTGCTGACCAATCAGATCCCTCCGTCTCTCTGTGCTGGCTAATCCACATGCAGAACTCTTACTGTGTCCCCGCCCCCAACACCACCCTCCACAGGACCAAACTAGTGCGTGACGATCCCACAAACATCGTAAGTGCAGAGATGAACAGAGGTGACGTTCAGTTACTACTTACTGCATGCTGTGCATAGTGCATATGTAATTAGCATATGAAACAGTAGGCCATATGCAACAATCTGCATTTAAACAGCAGTATGTTACATAGTTGTCACATGACCTCATTGTTACATTTTGTGCAACAAATAGTTTTTAACAGTCCGATCAAATGCGTCAAGAACTTCTCTCCTAAAAATGCAACATCAACTTGGATGCATTGCATATACTGTACATTTTGTCACTGAAGTATTTTATGCTTACTTTGTCATTCAATACATTGCGTAAACTGAGCAATGTTATGCGCAACATAACCACTCAAAGCATTTTGGTTTTTCAACAGCAATATAATGTGTCTGCTGTGGATAAACACCCTCAGATGTGTGTGAAGGTAACGCATGCTCAAGCACACATTAATGCATGACTCAAATGTTCAGGTTTCTCATGTGTTTGATGTTTTGGTTGCAGTTTTCTCTCAATGGCAGTGGTCGGGTCTTCTGTCCGTTCGAGTCAGGTGAGGAGAGGAGAGCAGGAGGGTGTGAGGTGAGGTGTGCTGGCCTCTGTCTGATTTCTTTCTCTCTCTCTCTCTGTCAGAGGGCCGCTCAGAGTGGAGCGTGGCGGTCGATCCTGGATCTCTGCACCTGCTCCTGCACCTGAGCTCCAGCGTCGCCGCTTCGTTTGCTGCTCAGCTGTGCGCCAGAGAGGGAGAGACCTGTGTATCTCAAGGAAACGTCATCTCACGCTGGGTGGTTAGTAGAGCTCCTGCTGGTTAAAGAGTTCAATCCCAGATTCAGTTAGTGTTTGCATTCAGCAACTCATGAGAAAAATGTGAAAGAATCTCATATGTGAGAAGTCTGTGGGCATCTGTCGCTTAAGACCCTTTCTTGCCACATTTGTCCTTTCTTGTGTGTTATAGTGTAGAATGTGCTTTTAAAAGTGATTGGAGCCTCAGTATTTTGTAGTAGCACATGAAGGTAGAACAAGTGTTATCTAAATAATTGTAAAAGTTATTCCCAACATACTAATTTTCAAATCTGTGCGTCACCAAGGAGCGCTGCAAATCATCACTTATGAAGTTTTTACAACAGGGCTCAAGGCATTGATGATCATAAAGTTCAATTGTCAAATATATTTAAATATTATATTACACTAGTAAGTAAAATTTGACACATGCTTTTTTTTTTCTTTCTAGTTTTCATTGAATAATGGCAGTATTCTGTAGTCAAATATCTTTGTATAATAACCACTAGACTATAAATGATTTGTTGTATAGCTGTTCTTGCGTTTCTTCTCATGACTGTGGTAAGTGTTCTGGACTGACCGCTGTTATTACTGATCTCCTCAGGATAGGGGCGCCGCTGAGCTGAGCGTGTCCTTCCCCTTCCTCTCATCAGCACTGTGTGTGCAGGTAATGCCTTTCATTTACAGTCTGGCCGAGTGGCCGTTCATCATTTGTTTTCTGCTTGCACTTTACAACTCTTTTCGGTGAATCGCTGCATGGGTCATACTAGCTTAGTTTCTGCACACCACACTGGCACACTCTGTCCCAAAGAAGTCATATCAGACGCTACATTTAACAGTTCTTCCTCAACACAGAGGAGCTGAGCTCTTTGTTTTTGCACAAAAATTAATAAAAGTTTATACAAAATAACTATTTATTTCTGAGATGACGGGCCGAGATCACTATTGACTACAATGTAGCATACCACTCTTTCACAAACCATGGATTGTAAATGGAACACCCGATGTTCAAAATTTGAGACAGTAGTTTTATTTATTGATTCTTGTCTTTTTGAAATAAATTAATACTTTTGTTCAGTAAGGACATAATAAATTGATCAAAAGCGACAGTATGACATTTTTTTTTTATTTCAGTTAAGTACTGTTCTTTTGAACTTTCTATTCATCTGTGAATCCTGAAAAATTAAATGTATGATGGTTTCCACAAAAATATTGTTCAGCACAATATTTTATACAACATTGATAATAATCAGAAATGTTTGTTGAGCAGCAAATCAGTATATTATTATGATTTCTGAAGATCATGTGACACTGAAGACTGGAGTAATGATGCTGGAAATACAGCTGCAGATCACAGAAATAAATTAGTTTAACACATATTCACATAGAAAACAGCTGTTTTAAATGATATTTCACAATATAATTTAACTTTTTTTTGTGATCAAATAATTTTTTTTTTCCAAAACATTGAAGTTGTTTTACCGACCCCACAATTTTGACCAGTAGTGTATATTGTGCAGTATGTAGCAATCTAGTATTTGATTGTGAAACCACTGCAGCCTGTGTCTGTCTGATCTGTTTCTGTCTGTAGGTATGGCGCTTGGATCTCACTGGAAGACGAATCATTTGCCCTGACTGTAAGTAGAAACATGCATATAATCATTAGAGCACACTTGCTGACAGATGGAGGTGAATAGTTGTACTCATGCTGAAGCTTCACAGTCACACACAGGCGATGGGGTCTCCTCACTGGCACTGCACTGACTCTTCTGGCTGTGGTCACCCTACTGGTCTGCATCACATGCTGCCTGCTCAAGAGAAGCACTTTAGGTCAGTCCAAACCCATTTCAAACAAAGTTATCTTATTATATTATTGTTAGACTTAAGAATACATCCATGCCAGACAAGGAAGATGCTCTGATTTGAATTTACAACATTCATTTTACCAACCAAACATGTTAACATATTTGTTGTTGTCTTCTAAATAATGTGGGGCTTGAGGAAGTGACCTGATGCAGCCCCTGAAGTGAGACACAGGAAACAGAAATACTGCAAAATAAGAATAATAATGCGACTAAACGAGACAAAATAACATTATAACATTTCATTTTGTCTCGTTTTAGTCAACGAAAATGAAGACATTTTAGTATAGTTTTTATTTTGCAAAACACATTCTCGTTTTTATTTGTCAACAATATTTCATTATATATTTAATTAGTCATCGTCACATGAGCAGCATTTACGTTGCGCCTCGTTTTCGTCACGTGATAAAGGTTCGTTGACGATGATATTTAGTCATAATTTTTGTTGACAAAAGCAACACTACTTAACAGTATAAAATTTGAGGAAAGAGTGTCAGTAATGTATAAAAATAAGATTAAACACTCAATTTTCAGTTAAAGGCATTTCATTACTGAGTTCAGAGGTGTCATTGTCTAGATCAGTTTAGTTTAAATAGTATCTGTGAAATCAAATTGACGATAATCGCTAAAATAATGGTTTAAATAACTTGCTTTTCTAAAGTGACACTGTGCAATAGCGACACCAGCAGTTAAAATTACAGCGGGAGGCTTGCCTCCCCGGAGCCCACTGAGTTTTAACAGAGCCTCTGACGTGCGCAGTGGGTTTGATGGAGGGTAAATGAGGATTAATGGGGGAAAAAATTTTTTTGTCTGTTCCACTCTCTCGTAAACTCACTCCGTTAGATGACAGCTTTGTCACTTTTTTTTTTTTTTTTTTTTTTTTTTTTAAGTGAGCATTCAGTTGGTGAAAGCAATGTTTATTTTACTTGAAAAATAAGTGTAACTGAAACATGTTACATTTAAAAAAGAAAAACCTTTAAAATGAACTTGCATCAAAGGCCAATATATTCTAAATATTTAGATGACCCTGGTTCATTTCTGTGTGAGAGGATAAATGTGACCCTGGACCACAAAATTAGTCATAAGGGTAAATTTGTTTTTAAATTGAGATTTATACATCTGAAATCTGAACAAATAAGCTTTCCATCTGAGGGTGCAAAAAAAATCCAAATATTGAGAAAATCACCTTTTAAAGTTGTTCAAATGAAGTTCTTAGCTATGCATATTACTAATCAAAAATTAAGTTTTGATATACTTACGGTAGGAAATGTACTAAATATCTTCATGGAACATGATCTTTACTTAATATCCTAATGATTTTTGGCATAAAAGAAAAATGTATAATTTTGACCCATACAATGTATTGTTGGCTATTGCTGCAAATATACCTGTGCTACTGATGACTGCTTTCGTGCTCCAGGGTCACATATGTCTTTGTTTCTACAGTGTGGCGTCCCGTGCTGCTCGTGTGCTCGTCTAATGATGCGGCCCACGTGGCTGCCGTCTGCAGTTTAGCGTCCGGCCTGCAGGGGGAGCTGTTGATGGACGTGAGGCTGGCGCAGTGGGCGTCCTCTCTGGCTCAGCAGGGACCCGTGCCGTGGCTGTACGGACAGTGTCACGCCGTGCAGAAGGCGGGCGGTCTTGTCCTGATCACCTGGAGCCCTGACGCCCAGCAGGCTTTTCTGAGATGGGCGAAGAGCGATCAGGTCGCTGGACCAGAGTTCTCTGAGACTGGGCTGTATAGTGCTGTTGAAGAGGAAGAGCAGGAGTGCTGTGATGGAGAATGGATGGAGAATCCAGTGGAGTCATCCTCTATCACGGCTCCTGTGCTCAACGCTGCCCTCTCCTGTCTGTGGACGGGAATACACCGCAATGGCCACGGCCGGGGGTTTGGACTGGTGTGCTTCCCGGGTCTTAACAGCAGCAGTACTTGCATCCCAAAACAGCTCCGCTGTGTCCCAAAGTACTGTCTCCCGAAGGACCTGTCCTCTTTACTGCACGACCTGGGAGAGCCCACAAGAGCCCAAGGGAGTGGGCGATGCTGGCCCCGTCTTCTGTCCAAAGCGCTGTCGTTCTTCATGTGGCGTCCGCTCACGCACAGACTAAAGGTGGGACTTCCTGCGCCGAGCATTCCCAAGTCCTCACGGAAATCAGTGAGCGGTACAAAGCGAAAGACTTGGGGGCAAAACAAGGGGCGAATTAAAGCGCGTTTGTCCAGAAAGGAGTGTCCAAAACAGCATTCTGCACCAGAGCTGCTAGGAGCCTGCTGATGGGATGAAGCGGTTTCACTCTCTGCCTGAACTCGTACTGTCCTCTCATTTCCTCGCCATGCAAGCAATCAGAAGGCAGAGGTGATTCACAGACAGACAGTGCTGGCACTCTGTCCAGCAGAGGGCAGAAACATCAAACTCGGCCTCACACTGTCCTAGAGTCCTCCTGTGAAGTTCCTGGTAAACCTCTGGCGCTGTGTCCCTGGTGTTCAGGTTCATTTGTCTGCTGCTGTTATCTCGAGCCCCACTGTTTCTGTTCAAGTGATTTCGAACAGATTAAATCCGTCCTTGTTCTAGCTTGTACTATTCTAGACAATGCTTGAAAGTTCATACTGTTAGCACTTTTTGTGTTATTGCCTGCTTAATATGAATCACTGGTTGTATTAATTTACCAACACTTTTAACCAAAGTAACTTACAAATGAGCTAATACATGTGCAGCGACACCTGAAAACTCATCTCTTCCATCACTACTTGACTTCATCATCATAAATTTAAAAACTTTGCTTTTCTCGTTCCTTATTCCTCCCTCGTTTAGCTTGTACTAATCTGAACAACGCCTGAAACTTTGTATTATAAGCACTTCCTGTGTCCTCTTAATGTTCAATTGCTAAATGAATAAATGTACAGAATGAAATGAACTCCCAACAAAGACCTGGAAAGTCTGGACTCGAAGAATACTTACTGGTGACATTTATGGTGCTGTTCATACAGTATGTGCTTATTTTGTAATTATGATCATTCTGGCAGCTGAAGGCAGCAGTAAATATACAGTAAGCCCTGCCTCAAGCGAAGTGCATTGCTGGATGAAGATAAGAAATTCTCCTGCAGATAACATCTGAAGGAGGAGAATACATGTAAACACATTATGTTTTTGTATAAAGATCTGCTTCATTAGACTTGTCTTTGTATTGTACCGCTGAACTTGGACCAGTTGTAAACCAGAATCAGCGATTCTAAACATTAAAACTCCAGTGAACTGATTATTACAGCCCAGTTTAAGTTCAGACAAATTGGTTTTTTTTCTTTCTGTGTTTTTACGACGATATGGATCAACCTGACGTGAAAAACATGTTTTCATGTGGTCACCGTGATCTTATCTTACGTTTTTGGACGGAATCGGGGACCATCTTGGAGCGACATGACCAACAGTAAAATGCATGCAAATTCGTCTGTGCAACAGAAAGTCATTAAATGCGTCAGAAATTTAGTCTCAGATAACAGGGAAACATCTATATATTCTCGTGGTTGTCAGAAAGCTATTTTCCCCCTGGAGCTATGTTGCAATCAAAAGTGTTTTGGTGCACGATTGTTTTGTAGACGACATGCTGCCGAACAGGTTTTCTCAACGGCCTGACATGCTTTGCAGATGCATCATGTTACGGCTCCCCTCTGTCACTATACATGAAAGCTGGAGGTTATGCAAAATATACCAAAACCTTCATTATATCAAGCGTATTCATCCATTTGCACACATGGCGTTAGGTTTCGGTAGGATTCATGGCTTCTAGAAGAACTGCTGAAGCCAACATTACAAAACAAACAAATGACAAAGTAGTCAACTCATTTGGGCTTTTCAATGATCGATTTGCTCTCCACAATTATTTGGTGACATCCTTATTTTGTATTGACATATTTTATTTTATTTTTTGAGTTTGCAAAAGTGCCAACGTGCCTATGCACATCTATCACAGAATTCACTATACTTGTGCTTCTCAAAAAGCACATGCAAGCCAAAATGAAGTTAACTGTGTTGCTCGGTTAAACATTACCTAAACATTGGGTTATTTGTTGTCTCATCGCCTTACTACCTTTATATTTACCAATATTACCAATAATAATAAATAATCACAAGACAATGTAAAATTATAATTTTTCTGTGATCTAATTACACAACACGAAAAATGCAACTGTAAATATCAATTTAATGAGTTTTCACATTTCTTTTTAAAATTATTTTTGAATGGGTGCTACTGTTACACATTACATCCAACCCCTACAGACACAGCGGTTTTTGTAGATCAGTTTCTTTAACCCTTGTGCATCAATAAAAAATGTTACACATAGGTCCATAGTGGACAAAAATGACCATGTCAAAAAAACGGTCATAAACATTGGAAGCTTGGGAGCAGAGACTTAAGTTTGGTCTCATTTTAAAGAAGACTATCGTTGAAGTAAAAAAAGTTTAAAAAGTGAAAAAAAAGAAAGTTATACAGGTTTAAGTTTATGAAAATGATTTATGAACAATATTTGGTTATTTTATGAATATTTTATGTTTGAAACATGTTGAACTCTAAACCTGCTAGAACATCAAAGCCATAAATCTAAACAAGCTGTGTTACAAATTTGAGGTTGATATCTCGAAAAATGAGCTTTCAGTAAGATTTTGTTTGGGTGCAGTACCAAATGTTCCCCATTAGATGCCAGCAAAACTCCACTGGTGCACACAGTGCTTGGATTTGGGATTTACAGTAGAGTTTCTCTCTCTCAATTTTTACAAGAATACACGCACACAATTTTTTTTATGACGCATACAAACCACACTCTGACATCTATACCAACCCACCCACACAATTATAGCTGCATTATTTATCCAATTGGCTCTATAATACGCAGAAGCAGAAAACAGGAATGAAGCGAGTATTTGCTTTATAGACCCTTTATAGACCAAACCTGATAAAATGGCACCATCTGGTAAGAAAATAGTAAAAAAAAATAATTTTGAATCCCTGCCAACAGAATGAAAGCCTATTAAAAGCTCTGGGGCTATTTTGGGAATTCCGCCTGCATTTGGCCTACCCAAATTAAAAAGCTTCCCATACCCACATGCAGAGGTGTATATACAAAAGTTTGGTATCATTTTAAAGGAAACCTTTTGAAATTACATAAAACACTGTTGAAATTGATTAAAATTATTGTATATATTGTCTGTGTTATAATAAAGACAAAAAAAAGAGGCGCTTAACTGAAATTTGAAAGTTTATAACTCAGGTCCTGAGTGCCTCAGCTCCCTGCAAACCATTTTATTTGTTTCCAACACATGTCAGCAAGCACAGGAAAAAGGAAATGTGTTTCGATCATAATCTATGCAAGAGTTATTCTATTCCAACTGTAGGGAAGAATAATACCCTTTTTTTATACAATATCCGCCTACCCAAATTTTCGTATAGGTCGATCCTTTCATATTTTCCCGAATTTTGGAATGTCATGACCCTCCTTTGTTGTGTTTTGGACATACATGGCACAGCAAGATATTACTCATGCACACAACCACAGAAAACGTTGACAACGGGCTCATTTTGTAGAGGAGAACCTAAGCTAAACGATGATATAGCTTTTTTGGCGATCTGTGCTAACAGCTGCAGCTCACGGAGCAAATATTCAATAATTTCTTTCGTATGTTTACAAAATACTAGTTTATACCTCATGATTCATTCGAAGACTGTTGGATAGGTGATTTTAATTCAATAAAAATAACGGTGGATCCTTATTGCTGGGAATGAGAGCTTTCATTTGATATATGACTTGCACATATGTGACATATTTGAGCGATATGAAAAATATGACCACCAGGGAATGTACAAAATGGTGTAATTACGTGTAAATAACTTTGTTACAGTAAAATAAATATCAAAGTGATGCATATCTGCATAAAATAGAGATTCTAAGCTTTCAAATGGTACCACATATGGGGTTATTGGTCCAGACAGACCTTTAAAAATTAAAGGCAAACTTTACTTTGATTATGTCATTTTGGACCCGGCCCCGGGTCCGCAGAGTTGAAGAGGTTAGCAAAAATTGCATCGTTTTACAGTTAAACGGCACTGCAATTAAACATAGCAGTTTTAATGGGTTTCATTGAGGACATTTTTGTCCTTAAGGTCCTGAGTGTGAGTATTTTTTGTACGGAGGGTAAATTTTATTTTTTGAAGGAAATGAGGGTGAAATATTAAAATTCTAATAAAAATAAACACCTGAGCCAAAATGTATGCAGTTGGCATTAACACAGGCACACTTATAACAAAAAACTAAACTGAAATGGACAAAAATGTCCATAAGATCGCACAAGGGTTAAAACACAAAACTGTGTAAACTAGATTCCTATTCTTTGTCAACATTACAGCATCACTACACTATGAAATTGATTACTGCCACATGAGAATCAGTCCAAACATTGTGCCATTAAACCTAAGCCAAACATAGAGACCTACAACAGACAATACATGTGACAAAAGATTAAAACATTACAAGTGGCCAGAAAAAAACTGTTGCCCTCAAATACTTCACACATGAAGACTCATGTCCATCAATATGATATACTGCATGCTGGAGAAATTCGCAGGAAGGAAGATGTTAGTGTAAAAAAGAACTTCAAAAAGATAAACAGCCTCAAGCAACAAGTCCGTTCCAATGGCCTGGCCCGAAACAATGGTGAAGGTGTGGGAGGTCGTTGTCTCGTCACCAAGGCATGTGCAGGAATGCATCACCATGTCGGTCCCCACCTGTTCATTACACAACACTTAGTCTTGCAACATAACTTACATTTTTACAAGTTGTAACATTTAAGTTGACAACGTTTAAGTGTATTTTATGGAAATCAGCCAAACCATTTTTCTGTGAACTGGGTCTGGTAAAGGTTGCTCAAACAAAATATTTGTGTTAATGATTTAGGTTTCTTTCTGCTTACTGGCACTTCTTGGTCGTCTACCTAAATTTCATCCAACCAACATGGCATAAATTATGGGGTATTTAAAGCCCCCTATAGATATATATATATATATACAGAACTATGCAAAAATTTTAGGCCACTAGTATTTTAGTCAGCTAAATAAAAAAAGTCAGTTATTTCTATCTTTTGCTGTAATGTGTCAGTAGGAAATATCAGTTTACATTACAAACATTCATTCCAGTGAGATTTGTGTTTGCACAAAGAGTCTGAAAACAGCCAGTGCTCCACACAGAGATCTGATCTGATCATCAGTCTGTCTGGAATGACATGAAGAAACAGAACAAACTGAGACTAAATCCAGAAGAACTGTGTCTCCAAGACGCTTCAAGAAACCTCCTGAGAAACTCTGCTCAAGTGCACCGAGGACAAAAGCTGCTTTAAACACAAAGCATGCTCACAACAAATGATCATTTCATTTAGTTAATAAAAATCTATTTGTGACAGCATCCTCATTTTACAGCATTTTTACACAAGTGCCTAACGTTTAACAGCACTGTAGCTTTGCAGGAGGTTTCTTGAAGCGTCTTGGAGACACAGTTCTTCTGGATTTAGTCTCAGTTTGTTCTGTTTCTTCATGATCTGGATGATGATCAGATCAAATCTCAAAAATCTCACTGGATTATTACAATTAATGGCTAATTGAATGTTTGGAAATGTAAACTGATATTTCCTACTGACACACTACAGTAAAAGATACAAATAACTGACTTAAAACCATTTTGACCTGCTGAATATACTAGTGGCCTAAAACCTTTGCACAGTTCTGTTTATAGAGTAGAAAAACTTATCATCAATACACTATATCATCATCTATCTGCACAACCCCACTAACAATTTAACCATTTCAAATTTCTGTAAAAGAAACCATAAAATAAAATTTACTTCTTACCATGCCAAGTTTTTCTAGAAGCCTGAGGAACTCCTTCAAGATTTCTGGGATGCTTGTAGACCCATTGCTGCAAATCCACCATTTCTTGAATTTTTGGGGGATACAACAGATTCTGTAAAATAAGGATGAAAAACTGGGTTAAAAGCTAGCAAAACCATACAGTATGCCAGCCTGGAAATCCAGTGATCTGCCTATTATTCATCAATCTCAAATACAAATGATTATTTCTAACAGTAACATATAAAGAACACTTTACATGACCTCTCTAACTTACTGTTAACCTGGATAAACCTCTTGTGTCCTGATTAAAGCAACACAAGCAATTCACTAAAATAGACGAGTAAAGGACCTCAAACACCATGAGATTAAGTCTAACTTTACACACTGTAGACAACATTACATTTAACAATATTTAAGTATAATATTACAGACCTGTAATATAGTGGTTTAACGTCAAGGGTATCTAATGCAGCTAACGTTACCTGAGGAAAAAACAGCGAACCCCCTGAGGAAAAGAACCCCTTGCAGTCCATGTGACCCAACTGTGTGTTTACAGTACCTCAAACAACCCAGAATTATGACCCAGAACAATTAGCCCAACTGTGTGTTTACACAAATAACCCAGCGCTTTTAACAGTGTACATTTTATTTTAGGCAAGTCGTGATGATTTGAGAAGGCTAAATTGATCAAACATGGCTATGATCAGCCTGCCGGTCTGCCGCTGACCGCTTGGTCGTTACTTTAAGAAAGAAAAAAACGTATTTAATGAACAAAAAACAAAACGAAATATAATCACTTTGCCATTACATACAAAACTGAACTATTTTAATATCTGAAACAGTATAATCTGATTTGGGAGAAGGGGGTAATTCTGTCAAGCTCTCGGACATGGGCCGGGCTAGGGCCTGAGCGTCTAATTTGAGACCCCCCCCCCCCCCCCCCTCCCTCAGGAGGGCCCGAGTGAATATGATGTCCAGGGGACCCGGAATCCGTAGCGGTGCCCCTGCTCACAGTAAGAGGGGACATTGAGCTAAACTAAGGCGTTTGATGCCAAACCTACTGTATCTCAAGGCATGAAATGCCATTTCCAACCCACTGCACTTCTATATCATGACTTATACCCAAGTTAAACAAGGTATTCAGCTGAAAGAAATGTGGCAGGATGAAAAGGGTTATGTGACATCAGCCTTCTATTTGATCAGATAAAACATAAAAATATATTTTAAAATTTAAACAGAGATGATATGCCCTAATTTAAAGCTGTGAATAGGGTCCATTTTACTTCACATTGACATTATGCACAAATGCATGAATAAGGTTTGACAACTACAGCAGGATAGCGACTTTATTTTTATTTGATAACCACTCAACCATGGTAGCTACTCCATGTGACATCAGAAGACTGAACTGGGTGAACTATCAACAGAACAAAGAAAGTCACATCTGAAATGAAATGAGCATGAGCAAAAGATAACACCATTTTACACTTTGGCCCGAGCACATCTTTACAGCTCTACAAATAAAGGGTAGGTGCAGCACAGTGCATCTGAAACAATTTTTTTTTTTTTAAGTGTATTAATGTTCATATAAAGATATTATCCAGAGTTAATCAGTTCTTATGACCCTGAAATATCACACAAATTGTGTTGGCAATTCTCTCAGTGTTCAGTTGGTGTAAATGAATGTTCATTCAGGCAGAAATGCTTTGCACAATGCAAACACTTCATTCACTAGTTTATCTTCAGAACATTTGTGCTCAAATGTGCAACTGCTTCTAAGATGTAATATGAGTGCTCCAGGATTAGTTGGTGAATTTGCATAAGACCCATACAGTAACTATGCTGTGCGTGACACAAACATGAGCATGCAAAACAGCACACGGCACACGATAAACAACCTGATCTTCCTCCACATAGATGCCAAAAACAGCATTTGAGCTTGAGGACAGTCACTTCTCTTCACACGTGTATTGATAATGCCATTTTGCTTTGTTTTAAATAGTTTTGCTCGAATCAAAGTTCACTGACAAACTGAGCAAGATTACCTAAGAATTCAGCCAACAAGCAACTGTTTTAAGCAGTGACCAGTAGTCTAATAACAGCACTTGGTGTTTCCCTTTCAATACGGTTCACTCACATTGCGTTATCTTAACACATATGGGCAAACTCAGTTTCTCAGAAATATTCAATTCAAGTTTATATCTATAGCGCTTTTCACGATACAAATCATTGTATAACAACTTTACAGTAAATTACAGTGGCTACGTTATATTTAGTAGCAGCTTATCAGTGGTCAAGTTGATGTCCATATGGCAGAAATGTACAGTAAAAATCATGCAGCTAGTTATTGACAGCAATGATTATGTTACGGTCTAACTTATAGCAAAGTTTGGTAGTTCTGTGTGTTGTCTGAGGGTTGGCATCATCTGAGCCAGGGCTGTCCAAACTCGGTCCTGGAGGGCCGGTGTCCTGCAGAGTTTAGCTCCAACCCTAATTAAACACACCTGAAGCAGCAATCAAGCTCTTACGAGGCATACTAGAAGTTGTTGGAGCTAAACTCTGTAGGCCCTCCAGGACCGAATTTGGACAGCCCTGATCTGAGGTCTTCTGAGGGGTCAGCATCATCTCTTCTCAGGTGTTCGGTCATCTCAGATGTTTTAGGGGTTGGATCCAGACTGAAGCTTGTGTAATTTCTAGTTACCTCGGGATGCCAATCCCACAGCAGAAACAGAGAAGCAAATAGAGACATTAGCATAGCTGCTGTTCCATCCAAGCAAAAAATGTGTTCAACCCAAGCAAAAGAATGGTAATGTGCATTTGATCAGATATATCTGAAGTACAAAGTTAAATAGAGAGAGTGTGTCTGAACCCTGAATGTTATCAGAAAGGTTATTCCAGAGTTTGGGAGCCAACTGTGAAAAAGCTTTAAATCAGGCTTCAGAAATACTGAAGCCTAATTAAATATCTTTCTTGAAGCTGCACAAATAAATGTCATTTCAGCCTGCCAAAACGGACAGGGCCATCTGCCTCTATAAGTTGGCACTGCTTATTTTAATATTCAGATAGTCCCTCATCACAGACCATTCTTGAGATTCACGTTCTGCCTCGGAATGTTCTCTGAATGTCCTCTTCCCCTCAGGACTTTCCAGAGGATGCTGGGCCTGATGGTAGCCACGTCCTCAGTAGTTCCATTGGGCCTGCTTTATATGCAGCCCTTTCAATACTCATCTGGGATGCCTCTGCCTCAAGGTGACTCACAGCTGTGGCCCATTGGAGGGCCCCTCGTCTGGATCAGACAGGTACTCAGCTGGGACTGGTTTCCAGAAGGAAGGTGATGACAGATGCTTTCAACTTAGGTTCCAACTAGGCTCCTGATCCAGCAAACATATCAACTGCCTGGAAATGATGGAGTTTTTCCTGGCTCCCAAAACCTTCCTGTCAGCCCTAAAGAGGCACCACATCCTGGTCCATTCCAACATCATGACAGTGGTGGCCAACATAAACCACCAATGTGGAATCAGGTCGTGGCCTCTATAGAAGTTGGTGAGGCACTTGCTCATATGGGCACACTAAAGGCAGTGCAGTTGATGGACATGTTGAACCAGGGAGTAGGCATGTTGTCCCGGGGTGGCATATCTGCAGGGTAATGGAGACTCCACCCCAAAACAGTTCAAATGATCTGGGAGGTATGATCTGAGGCGCTAGCCCATAAATCAGGTCAGGACTATTTTAAGTCAGGGAGGACAGATGTTCGGTCCTTATGAATGAATGAATGAATGATGCATTTATATAGCGCCTTATTGTGTATTGCAGTACACCCAAAGCGCTTTACAATCATGTGGGGGGGTCTCTCCTCAACCACCACCAGTGTGCAGCATCCACCTGGATGATGCGACGGCAGCCACAGCACAACGGCGCCAGTGCGCTCACCACACACCAGCTACACGTGGAGAGGAGAGGGAGTCATAGAGCCAACCAAGTGGATGGGGATTATTACGGGATTATTACTTATGGTGGCCCCACTCTGTAGAAATCAATCGTGGTTCCCAGAGTTAAGGTCTTTACACACTGAGTCGGAAATTTGCGTATTAATTAATCCGTTGCGAAAAAAAATTAGCAAAACAATACAAAATGGAGTCTTCAAGCAGTGAGGATGATTTTGTTGTCCTCTCTCTTCTTAAAAAGAAAAAAAGAAAGGAAATATTGGGTCCATCCAATCCTGAGATTGTGTAGAGAGGAATGCGAGTTCCCCCTCCTTATTAAGGAGCAGCGGGATTATCACGGGTGATTCAATGTTTACTTCAGGATGTCAGTGGCTCAGTTTGATGCTTTGCTAGCGATACTAGAGCCACATATTAAAATCTTTAAAGGATTACTTTTCACAAAAATGAAAATTAGCCTGTGATGTACCCTCAAAGCATCCTAGGTGTATATGACTTTCTTCTTTCAGAAGAATCCAATCAGAGTTATGTTAAAAATAAGGGGCATAAGGGGATGCTTTTTGTTAACAGTCCAGAAGATGTGAAATAAAGTGCACGCATCCATAATAAAACGTGCCTCACACGGCTCCAGGTGGGTAATGTAATAAACAAATTTTTTCTCACTTTTATAACCTTAAGTACAACACTAACTAATTGTAATATAAATATTAAAATAGAAGAAAACAAATATTTAAAACAGTCATTAATGGATCATAATGCCGTCAACGTAATAATCAATGCACAATACGATGTAATGTGTTGCATCTCTGTTTTTCAGGGGCTCTGGCCATTAACTGAGGTGCTACATCGCTCATTAAGTATTTACGCCAAAACGGTATTTATTGTTTAAATTTAGTAATTAGACTTACAAAATTTGAAAGCTGGGACTTTATTTCAATTGAAAAGTCGGGTTGCCAATCTGGCGTGAGATTTACTCGGGCAGAGTTAGAACATGAGACAGAGACTAAAAGATTGTGCCTAACGCCAAATGCGTGAGAGTTGGCAACCCTGCTAGACGCCTCTATGCCCTCAAGTGGTCTGTGTCTCTGACAGTCTGGAATGAAGACCTTTTGTCTTGTGACATTTCTTGTCCTTCCTTCAGGAGCTGCTGGATAAGAGGTGCAACAACTTCCACGCTCAAAGTATATGCGGTGACTATCGTGGCTAACCATGCTCTCGTGGCCGGCTAGTCAGCAGGAAAGAACAACTTAACTGTGAAGTTCTCAAGGGGAGACTAAATCTGCCTAACTTTCATAAATTGCAACCTGGGATCTATCCACGGTCCTCAGGGCACTTTGAGGCCCTCCGTTTGAGCCTCTATAGTTGGCCAAACTGCAGCACCTTTCGCTTAAGACCGCAGAACCAACCTGTGCCCCTGATGGTGGACATTAGGGCCATTTTTTGTCTGAACAGTCCCCATGGCCTTGGTCTCACTGATTCTGCACTGTAAAAAAATTCTTTAAAATTTACGGTAAAAACCGACACCTGTGGTTGACAGAATTTTACCGTAAAAATACGCAACATTACGGTAGCAACTGATATAATGTTAATATACCAACCTATTGAAGTACTGAAATCTGTTTTGTACATTTGTAATACACTGATAACCACCAAAAGCAGGTGGTGATGAGAGTCACATGATGAATCAAAGCCTATCACAAGCAGCTTTTAAATAATAATATATGTGACCCTGGACAACAAAACCAGTCTTAAGTCGCTGGGGTATATTTGTAGCAATAGCCAAAAATACATTGTATGGGTCAAAATTATTGATTTTTTTTTTAATGCCAAAAATCATTAGGATATTAAGTAAAGTTCATGTTCCATGAAAATATTTAGTACATTTCTTACTGTAAATATATCAAAACGTCATTTCTGATTAGTAATATGCATTGCTAAGAACTTCATTTGAACAACTTTAAAGGAGATTTTCTCAATATTTAGATTTTTTTGCTCCCTCAGATTCCAGATTTTCAAATAGTTGTATCTCAGACAAATATTGTCCGATCCTAACAAACCATACATCAGTGGAAAGAGTATTTATTCAGCTTTCAGATAAATCTCAAGATTAGATGTAACATGCAACCCTAAAAATAAACAGTTGTTTCAACAAAAAAACATCACATTTAAAATATAACACTGGGAATTCTGGCAATGTCAATTTACAGTTATTCACTGTAAATTATAGGTTCTTTTTCCACTTACAAAAACGGTATACTACCATAAAATTACATGTAATGTCCAATAGTTTTTCACCGTATATAGTAGAGGGATTTACTGTTAACCATTGAACCGGTTTTTACTGTAGCATTTTTACAGTCGTTTACCATTAAATTCACGATTGTTTTTTACAGTGTGGGTTAGTTCTGTCCTTATATTAGCCCATAATACCTTGCAGGGCAGCTTTTTGTTCTGCGCTTATAACACAGCACTATTGGATTTTATTCCCCATAATTATTTTAAGTTAATGCAATGTGAGTGAACTGTATTGATAGGGAACGCTCCGGTTACTAACGTAGCTTCGGTTCCCTGAGGTAACGGGAATAGGCATTGCGTAGCTGGCTGTGCTACTATGCTGCAACAGTCAGTTCTGCCGCTTACAAGTTGAAATATTCTGATGACATGGCATTTAGTGCTAACTTATATAGGCAGATGTCCCCATCTGTTCTGGCAGGCTGAAATGCCATTTGTTTATGCAGCTATACGCAAATGTTATGAAAAGGCTTCAGTATTTCAGAGAAACAGAGTTTTCCCATAAGCATTAAGTTGTCGCAATGCCGTTATCTAAGGGAACCAAGCTTACATTAGTAACATTAGTAGAATTTGTTTTGTTTTTTTACATTTAAATGGTACTCAAGAAACTGGTCAGTACATGACAGGCAACAATGATGTAATAACTGTAATTATTTAAGTAACTGCCTGGATTTCATAAATACAAAAAGAAAAATCAATGAAATGCGCAGTTTTGTTATACTGTACAACATCAATGAGATATAATCTGTCACACTTTACATTAGAGTGTTGTGTATGTATTTAATGCACGTCTTAGTTATTTCTGAGGTAGCTGGTTTTGAAGTAAATATTGAGAGAGTGTTTATGAAAGAGTGAAGTGTTTGCGCTGATGTGCTGCTGTTGGGTGGAGTACGAGGATATTTGTTATTCCAAGCAGTTCCCTGTCAAACAGCTGTAGAGCTCCGCTCGCCTCCAACCACTCGCTCCGGAGGAACACATGGTGAGTCATTTCACTTTTCTAACCCACAAAACAAAACCTCAGTATTCAGTTCCTGATTTACAAATGAATACATTCAGTGTTTCATACATCTATGAGCTTTAATTTGAGAAGACTGTATCTGTCCTCAGGCTGCCTCGTCAGTTGCATTAGCATGTGTTAAACGGGTTTATAACCTGCCATAAAACATTTTACGTATTCACACAAACAAAATGTAGCAGCTGTGAATCATTCTTTCAAATAATGATTCTTTTAATTATAGTAACCATATGGCAAGCGGTTTTGAGTTATTCCTTCACAGGATATGAATTCTTGATATCAACCATTTGATATTTACTAGTTAAAATGCTAATTCTTGATATCAACAATTCAGTTTTCACTAGAGACAATGTTCATTTCTGATATCTGAAAATGTATTTCTGAGATCAAGAATTTAATTCTTATTCATTTTTAATTGTTGATATCAAGAATAGACATTTTTACTAGTGAGAATTGAATTGTTGATATCAAGAATTCATATCCTGTGAAGGAATAAAAGTCAAAACGGCTTGCCATAGTAACCATGGGGTTTTTTTGTTTTTATTTGTAGCAAAACCATGGTGTATTTTCGAAAGGGAGTTTTTGAAGTATTGATGCAACAAATAAATATTTAATTCGGCAGAAGCCATAGATAAAAAGTTTTTTTTAGATAAATTCTCTCTTTCTCTGTCTCTCTCTCTCTGTCTCTCTGTCTCTCTCTCAATTAAATATGTGCTTTATTGGCATGACAATTGTTACAATGTATTGCCAAAGCATAGTGTTAACATTAAATATAGAACAAGTATGTATATAAAAAATTTTTTTTTTTTAAATAAAAAAAAAAAAAATACATGCATGTGTATATATAATTAAACAAAATAGAACAAATCAATTCTAGAATTCTGTGAACAGTTTAAAAGTGTGTGTTTGTGTGTGTGTGTATGTGTTTGTGTGTGTGTGTTTGTGTGTGTGTGTGTGTGTGAGTGTGTGTGGGCGCATCACTGATTTGTTGACTCCTCCCTCTTTTTGTGACAGGCATCAATGTATCTTGCTGCTAGTGAGATACAATCTTGTTTTTCACCTAATAAATACTGAAGTTGTGTTTTCTTGTTTAACATTTTGAAGTCAGGGTAAAGTGTTTCAAATTCTGGATAAAATGCCTCTCTAATGTGTTGATAGTTAGGACAGCTGGTGAGGAAGTGTTCTCCATGAGTACAGTATGGACAGATGCGGCTCTCTCTGGGCAGCCAGTGCTGTCGATATCTGCCCGTCTCTATAGTCAGAGTATGACCGCTCAGTCTGTACCTCGTCATCTGTCTTCTTAGTTTACAGTCTTTCACTGTACTCAGATATTCTGCAGTTGTGTAATTTCTATTTAGGGCCAAATAACATTCAAGTTTACTTTGTTTTTCTGTTGTTTCTTTCCAATAGGTTAGATCATTTTCTTTTTGTTCTTTTATAATTTGGTTGGGCCAAATGTTGTGGCTGATTATTTGAGTGTCCTGCTGCTGGATGTTAGTCATGTTAGTCTGTGTTTGCAGCTTCAGGACCATCTGAATCAGGGGACTTTTTTCAGGGTTCACTTCATGGTTTTTAAGGGCTTTAAAAAGAGTTGGGGTCGCTCATTTTTAAGTGTTTCCAAAATGTGATGGCTCGTTTCTCAATGTGCATTAGTAGAGGGTATTGGCCTAATTCTGCCCTGCATGCGTTGTTGGGTGTGCTCCTCTGTACTCCGAGGATGCTCTTACAGAACTCAGCATGCAGGGCTTCAAGCGGATTTTTGTCCCATTTCTCAAATTGGTGATTTAGGAGAGGACCCCACACTTCACTGCCATATAATGCAATAGGTTCTATGACTGATTGGAATATTTTGAGCCAGATCCTAATTGGTATTTGAATTTGCATAGATTTTTTGATGGCGTAAAAGGCCCTTCTTGCTTTCTCTTTCAGTTCATTCACAGCCAAATTTAGTTTACCAGTTGCATTTATCTTCAGCCCGAGGTATGTGTAGTTTGTGGCATGTTCAATATTGGTCGTACCAAGGGTGAAATTGTGTCTCTTTCCCTGAAGTCTGGGTCTTTTCTGAAATGTTAGTACTTTGGTTTTGTTAGGATTAATAGTCAGGGCCCAGGTCTGACAGAACTTGTGCAGGATGTCCAGGTTCTGCTGTAGACCCTCTTCTGTTGGAGACAGCAGAACCAGATCATCTGCAAACAGCAAGAACTTAATGTTGGAGTCATGTAGTGTGAGGCCAGGTGCTGCTGATTGTTCCAGGAGTTTTGCCAGTTCATTAATGTAGATATTGAAGAGGGTCGGTGATAGTGGACAGCCCTGCCTCACACCCCGCTCTTGAGTGAAGAACTCTGTTCGTTTATTTCCAGTTTTAATTGCGCATTGATTGTTTGAATACATTGTTTTTATAATATTGTATGTTTTACCCCCAATATACTGTTTAAGTTCTTCACAATATTTATGGCGTAAATCTGCATTGTTTGGTTGTCTATGTTTTTGATTTGATAATTGTCTTAATTTTTTCCTTATGGTTTTACAGCCTAAATCAAACCATTTTTAATTTTCTTGTGTGGTTTTATGGATTTTCTTAGAGGATCTCTCTCTCTCCCTCTCTCTCTCTCTCTCCCTCTCTCTCCCTCTCTCTCTCTCTCTCTCTCTCTCTCTCTCTTTCTCTTTCAGTCTCTTGTGAACTGAGTGGAGGGAGGTGGTGAGTTTCAGAGGGAATCCAGACAGCATCCAGTGTGTGTGAGTGTGAGTGTGTCATGAGTGTGTGGCCCCTGCTGCTGGTCTCTGTGCCGCTGTGTATCTTCACACGGGCGCTGGAGAGGATCGAGCTCCGCGCGGATCATGCGCTCACCTGTGGACAGGTACAGTATGGTCAACACGTCTGTCTTCCTAACTAGATAGTCTGTTCACTTTTTAAAGTTACTAATACACAAGCATATTGAGACTAAAGTAGCTACAATTAGCTGAAAACATAAAACTGTTGTAAACCTGTTTCCATCCTGCTTTCCAACTGTTAGTGTATTCACCGGGATTCCAGCTCAGACATGTTTCTACATGGATACAGTTACTAGGAATCTGCCTGTT